>NC_142936.1:64225686-64263186 GCF_046866305.1 Octopus bimaculoides | reverse complement strand
AAAAGGTAATGGAATGCAAAATTGATGAGAAAATGTACCAGAGAATACAAAAAAAAAAATGGATTAGGTGCACAAAACAAAATTAGTTGGAAAAAATATTCTTTTCTACTCTAGGCACAACAAGGTCCGAAACTATTGGGAGGGGACCAGTCAATTAGATCGACCCTAGTACGCAACTAGTACTTAATTTATCGACTCCGAAAGGATGAAAGGCAAAGTTAACCTCGGTGGCATTTGAACTCAGAACGTAAAGACAAGCGAAATACTTCTAATCATTTCGCCCGGCGAGCTAACGTTTCTACCAGTCCACCGCCTAGTTGGAGAAAATATTAAAGCAATGCATACATTGTCTATGCTAATATTAAGACACTCTGTTGATTTTTTTTAAATGGACAAAAGAAGCTACATGAATTAAATGGAAAACGAGGGAGCTTGTCATATCGCACAACGCACACCAACCTAAATCTAATACAGATAGACTCTCCCTACTAAAGAAGGAAGGAAGGTAGCAGAAAGTTGTTAAGCGCAAAAAGCACTATTAGCATTGAGATGATTGTTTTGAAATGTTGTTTTACGTAGTTGCACTGAACATCGGCGAATAGAAATAACGAAAAATCTACTGAAATTGTAGAATTCAAGAAGATGTGGAACATTAACAGAGCAAGTATCTGGAAAGAGAACCAATTGCCTGGCTAATTTTTGACGGACTGTGAGTGTTGGAATTAAAGAAACGCTAGCTGTGGCTGATGAAAGGAAACCTGAAACGAGAAACCGAGGCGCTAATTATAGACGCTCAAAACAGATTTGCTGAAGACAAAGATTGTTGGAACTCAGGAAGCAAGTGCATAATCTTTGGGAAAGGTGGTGATGTCACTAAACATCTCTTGTCAGAGGATATTGGGCTTGTAGGAAAACAGTATATATTGAGATAAGAGAATGCATTGAGATGTTGGCCAATTTAGTGGAGTCGAAATAGCAGAAAACTGACCTGAAAATAATAATTACTGGATTTCATGAGATTTCTTCATAAAAACTAACCAAACTATTCAAGCAAGAAGACCAGATATTATTGTCGAAAGAAAAAAAAAAAAAAAAAAAGTTCAAGGTCTTACGTTTCTCTATACCATATAATAATAGAGAGCATAACGAAATTTAAAATATTGTAACATATCAGCAGCTATCCAGAAAGATTAAGAGACTGGAAGATTAATATGACAATTATGCCTATGGTAATTTGTGCAGTTGCCAAAGCACTCAAATTACTACCTAAGAAGCTCAAGATATTGGAATTGAAACTCGCATTGTCGATCTTCAGAAATGTGCAATCCTGTATTTGGCAAGAATCCTAAGAGACATTTCTGTGACTTAAGGTGCCCTTTCGACACCAAACTTCAAGACAACATTTCTGCTGATTTATATAGCATCTGCTATTCTTAAATAATAATGATAACAACAACAACAATAATAATAATAATAATATGATGATGATGATGACGAAATATCGATCTGTATTAAACCATACTTTATAATCATACTTTATTAATAATATTATTACCGTAGAACAACAAAACATGAGATAATACACAATAAATGATAGTACATTTTAATCATTTAGGTTTAATGGAAGGATACCGTAGAGATTATTCTTGACAGCTGATTAAGTAGGCTAATGGCTAGAATGAAACAATACCAATTAATCACAGGTCTATATTGGCGGAGTTTCGTCTATATATATGATTAACTCTATATGGTTTATGAATTGATATGCGTTTGTATACTCTAAAACGTTTGCTCCGGATGTTTTTTTCATGTCAGTTTTTTTCTGGCTCTCTCTGTCTCTCTCTCACTTTCTCTCTCCCCTCTCTCTCACTCTCTCTCACTCTCTTTCTCGCTCTCTCTCGGGAACCGTTTTTCTATGATCAATTATTTAGATGATAAAAATGTGACATGTTGGTGATGTGATCGATCAGATAGTCTGACTTTTGGTATTATTTTTTGTATTTAGATATTTTCCTAATTTACGTGTTGTGCTCTGTTTATCTTCACAACATTTAAGTAAAAGTGAAAATACTTTAAATTAATAAGATATATCCTGCTAAGGAATATAATCTCTAGAGACCGCGGAGAGATAAGGTAAGTAAATACGATTTCCCTTTCACTACTGACATATGAATAACACCATAGTATAATGATTCAGTTGGCTGTGATATATCACTTTTAACAAATATATTATTTTTCTCGTTTAGCTTCACTTTATCAGGTGAAAACTTTACGGTTCTCTAAGAATATAGTTACACTATTTTGCACAGAGTATAAAGCGTATTATAATTATCGATTTCTTGACAGTTTTCATGAAATCTCTTCCACTTAATTATATTTTCCGGGAGTTGTTAGGGCTAATAAGCTTTCAACAAAATCTCACAGAAAGTTATTGCCTCACTATAATGAAACAGTTATTATAATGCTGAGCTTTATATAAATAGGAGGCATGGGTACAATTTCTTATATCTGTACAGCCTCTTAAAAGATTAGCAAAGAGACACTACGCTGACGTTACATATATTTACGCTAGTTTAGATTTTTGTATTTTACTCACAGGTGAGATTATATTTGTTATCTTATAGTCTGATGAAATTAGAGAAAATCTCTGAAGCCAACAAAATCGGCTGTACATTTCTCTTATAAACCCATGATAAATTTTTAACACAGCCTCCAATTATATATTCTTCGGAAAAAGCAGGCGCACCAATACTATCATTGTTAAGATATATGACTTTTCCTGCTACATGTGTAAGAATTTAGTTGATGTAAAATAAATATCCTCAGTATAGCGATGACAAACGGGGTAGTGTAAATGCAAAAGTCTTTGAGAATTGCATAAGCTTCTTCGGAGAAATATATTCTTCGGAATCAATATTTGATCTTGGGTTACAATTTGCTTCTCATCTGGAGACTGTTAAGGGCATTTCCTACTAAAATGTCAAATAATGGATAAAGCTGTAGCATGTATAATATAGTAGCGAGATAGCAGCTGACACCGGAAAGATATTTATGAACTTATGAAATGTTGAGTACTCGTCAGATTTATATTTCATATGAGTGAAAGGTAGAAAACATCTGTTTTCAGTTACTTGCGATTCTGACAACATACTGCCAACGAGGATGCTTCTTCGCGACCATTGACTCACTCTCTCTCACTCTCTCTCACTCTCTCTCACTCTCTCCCACTCTCTCTCTCTCTCACTCTCTCTCACTCTCTCTCACTCTCTCTCTCTCTCTCACACTCACTAACTCACACACCCACACATGCACAAGCACACGCACACAAGGTTAAACACATATACACACGCATACGCACGCGCACATACGAACATACATACACGCACGCGCACGCACACACACACACACACACACACACACACACATACACACACACACACACCTTTCTACAGTTTGCAAAGTTTTCAAAATGCAACATACTAACATAAACTGTCTTGCGTGTCTTTTTGGCGGAATCTCACAGTAAAGACATAAAGACACGTGAAAGGTACCTGTATATAATGCTGATTGTTTTTCTTAAGCAACAATGACGACAGCGGAAGCAACATCAGCGGCATTAAGAGCAGCAACAGAAGCAATAAAAGCAGGAACAACCGCTTCTTACGGCCCTCTCATATATCAGATATATTTCGACAAGAATACTGCCACTATTAGCCAACTGTGGACGGTAAAGGAGGAGAAGGCAATTAGAGGGGGAAAAATCTGGTACTCATATACGGCTTAGGATACTTATTTGCGACCGTTGGCTCATTTCCTCTCACTAACTAACTCACACATCAGGTGCTGGAATCAAACATTAACCTTATGATATTGAGCACAGTACCGTGAGAATAGAATCTTCATCATAAGAACATTATTTATCAAAATACTAAATTCCGGTAAGAAAAAAAAAAAGTAAGTGCTGCGGATAGAACCCCCATTATGTAGATTTAGATGTAGAGTTACTTCTGTGAACAGAAAAGTTATTTAAATGAACAATAACACCATGTAATAATTTTTTTTCTGTCTTCAGTCAGTAAGTGTTATTTTCTATCTACTTCTATCTAGAAATCAAAAGAATATTAGATCAATTATAGATATTAGTTTATCGTTGTATTCATACGTTATATCATCATACAATCAAAGCTCTTCAGGTAAAATTTTAAACAGGTATCAAACAGGTGAGATAATATTTTGATCTTGATGAATATAGCCATCATTGGTGGTTAAGGAGTATTTTAAAAATATACGCGTATTTATAGAGAAATTAGGAGTGGCTTTAATGGACATGAGAGAAGTAAAGGCAACAAAAGATTATATTATTTCAAAACACTTATCTTCATTAGTCTATAACGAATACTGGCTATGAGAACGTACGTGAGTCACAGACACGCTGTAGCAATGAGATATCCTTAAGAACATTGAAGCCAGGCAAATATCTTGTCAGTTAATTGAGATAAAAGAAAGCAAACTTCGGGGCAGTAGAATGTCATAAAACGTTCATCCCATTTTTCACGCATGTACACAAACGCATATAGATACACACACACGCACGCGCGCGCACACACACGCACACACACACACACACACACACACACACACACACACACACACATTTGTGTATGCACATATACATAGATACAAACCTGTTAAAAAATTAAAATTTCATAGGTATTCATTTTTATACCTAAGCTGTACCTACAATCGCTGCAGTTCAGAATCGGATCTACAAGATTAAAGTGGATTTAGCAACGCTATCCTATCAAAACCTGATACTTCATGGTTGTTTTACCTCACTGTGTACGTTAATGTAACCGCATTGGCTACAACTACATGTTTTCTATCTTTTAGAATGGTGTGTAGCTACTCTCCAGGTTTTTGGATTATGCAGCTTGTGACGTATTGTACCGTGCTCAACTTTATGAAAGGCTTTTACAAAGGCGAGATGCATCATGTCCACATTTGAGTTGTTGACCAGCTCCTTCAAGTCATAATACTGTAAGAGCTCCCAGGTAGCTTCTACCTATTCGAAAACCATGCTAGGATTAAGATACCAAAGTAAGACACAATTCTACATATATATGAATAAAATAGCTGTTTCAAGATTTCTAGAAAGCAGCCCGAAAGGTGCACTGCGCTTAAAATCTTATGAAAAAATAATTGTTACATAGATTTATGTATTTTCAATGTTTGTGCCTATGTGGGTGTCATTGTTTTTACCCCGTGCTTGACAGCGTATGCTGGAATATTTACATGTATGTAATATAGTCTTACTGTAAAACTAACCGATAAAAGTGGCAGCAATTAAAAACTAAGTACGTGGGTCGACTGAAAGAAAGAAGCCAAAAATAATGTGTTTGTGTGCGCGTACGTGCATGAGTTTGTGTGTGTGTGTGTGTGTGCGTGTGTGATAATTTTTCTTGAGAATAAACGTCTTTACTGAAATGATAGCACTGCCATATCAAATTTACTATGTTGCGTCGAGAATGGCTAATGGTAGACAGATACATAATCCTGATTAAATAGTCTTAAAATAACATTTCACAAAACAGACAACAAACAGTTTAACTGAGATAAAACTTCAGAAAAGGTATAGATTGCAAATGAAAATATGACAGAACGCCAAATGGTTGTTTTTGTGTCGATGGTAAGTAAATATATTTATATTTATTTTTTTTTTGTAATAAATATCGTCACAAAACAGATGGGAAAATGAAATAACTTAGGGCGGTTAGTTTACAATTAATGTATAAAAACACAGGCGATAGCATTCCGTTTTAGTGTGTTACAATCCGAGAAAATGCAAGTTTGCATACAAAAACAAAAGAGTTCTTTATGATATACAAGATAAAAAGTAAGTGTAACACTAAGCAGAAGAATATATAGTATGTTTCATGTATGTTATGTATTCCCTGTGCACACGGCAGTGTGAACTGTCACAAGCTTAATGATTTTTCTATTGAGTGGCTAAGAGAATGAAATTACTGTAAAAATAAACTGTCATGCAGAAAGAAAAAAATATATCGTGTGAAAACGGGGAAATATGTCTTCGTAACAGACAGTACTGTCTGTCGTCGTCAGGTTTGTTTTACGATAAATTAAATTAAATCAACGACTATGAGTCAGAAGACGCTAATTTTTTCTAGCAAAACCATTTAAAATGCCTAAAAGTATCAAAGTGAAATAGTAGTTTCAAGGTAGAATAAAGTAAGAGAACAATAACATTTGAATGTTCTTTTAATAGCTTTCATTCAAATACCGAAAATAGCCAGCAAATTTTCGCGTACTTGATACGTGTGATAGAGACAGGGGCTGCTGTTCTGAGCATTTAAGAACAGGTTGCTCGATTGGTATTGAGGGGGCTGCTGTAGGGGATAGGTATTTTCATAATTAATCGGTGTTGAAAAACAGTTCGTAGAAGATGGATTAGAATGGTGTGACATCTAAAGAGGGTATTATGATGTTTCTTTGCTGTGGTGTATAGCTATAAAATGGACACTGTGAGGTTCTGTGATTCACTGCATCAAAATATCTCCTAGCAACGAGACAAAACTAAATGACATCAGTTTGTTCTTTGCGTCTTTAGGGGTCAACACAATACAAGGCAAACAATATCCACCGATAGGTTGTAACCTGTAAAGAAGCGTGGTCCATTAACAAATATTTGGAGATAAAATAGATATTATGGAAAACTATATCAGAAATCAAACGATGTAAAGATTGAAAGTTCATTCATAGGAAAGAGTAGTCTGTTTCAAATGTATCAGCTGCTATACGAACTATTCAGACCCCATTCACATATCCTATGAAATACACACACATACACACACGCGCACACATACACACAGACACACACACACGCATATATATGTTTGCGAATGCATATACATACACACATACATAGATACATATGTACATAAATACGTACATACATACATAGATACATAGATACATAGATACATACATACATACATACATACATATATACATACATACATATACATATACATATGCATACATCGAACAAGGACCAAAAGAAATTGACGCAGAATCGCCAAAATTCAATATAAGATCTTTTAGGTGTGCACCGACCGCTCTAGCAATATACCAACTCAACTACGTATATTCAAACACCGAGAACTCTCGTAGTTCAAAATCTATTGTTTGCTTTGTTAGCAATCAACCTTTATCTCTCCAAATAAAACAACACTCACGCACGTAAACACACGCCCGCACACACATACACACTCCCCCCATATATATATATATATATATATATATATATATATATATATATATATTAACCGACACTACGGTGCCGGATACAAATATATTTCTAAATCATGCACGTACCTCAATAAGTTGTTCAAAATATTTTTAGATTGACTTTCTTGGTGAACATTATCAACAATTTTAGTACTGTTCAACAATATCATTTATTTAAAATAAAAACAGAACTGCACTCAAAATTTCTGAGTTCTTAATCCTGACTTCATAGTTCATATAGTGATACATAACTATCTATCTATCTATATATCTATCTATCTATCTATCTATCTATCTATCTATCTATCTATCTATCTATCTATCTATCTATCTATCTTTCATGCCTGTACAAACACATTCACATACACACACACACACACACACACACACACACACACACACTATCTCTCTCTCCCATTCTCTCTCACAGTATCTCTCTGACAACAACAAACTGTTCTCCCTTCTTTTATACAATGTAAGATTTTTTAACGTCTGTATTGCATTTTCCTTACGCTGAAAGACACATAAGCACACACTCATACACACTCGTACACACCCACGCACGAGCGCGCACACATATATACACACACTCATGATCCTACTCTTACTCTATTTCTTTCTCAACTCCTCCCCTTTTTTCCTTCCGTCTAATAGATGTTATTTGTGTGGATATCTGTGTGTCTTTGGATTTGTGTGTGTGTATGTGTCTGTATACATTAAATTCATAATATATCGACTTTGACATATACACATGCACGCACAAAACACAAATACGCGTTCCTTCACCGTATATTCACACTGTATTCCATAGGTTAGAACACAAAATCAGAGCACAAAATCAGAAGGTATTTTCTCGGTCAGAATGGGATTTTTTTGCCTAGGTTTCTTCTGTGAAATTTGAACTAGATTTAAGCGATAACATGAACATTTGCGGACAAGTGGAACACAAATTCGCGTTAAATTCTAATAAGGGTTAGATACCAAAGTATTATACATGGCTTTGGCTTATTTGGTTAAGAAGCTCACCTGAGAACCAGGTAATTTCGGGATGAGTCACAGTACACCACACTTTCAACAACTGCCTTCTGCTATAAGCCCAAACCGTTTAATACCTTTTGAGTGAATGTAGTAGATGGAAACTGAAAAAAGTTCGACACACACACACACACAAACACATGTATGCATCTCCGTGATTTTCTCCTTGTTTTCTCCTTATTCTTTCTGTTGAAGAGCGTAGCTCGAAACGTTAAAGACTTTCTCTATTCCCGAGCGTTAAACTAATACATCTTTTTGTTGTTTACACCACCTGTCCTCGTCTGTTGTTGTTTTTTTCGCAAATTCTCCCATATATATATATATATATATATATAAGGTTGTTTCACATGAAATGTCGTATGTTGCTGTTACCGTTTTCCCATGTTTCAAAAATGAATAAATAACTCCCTTTGCAGACCACCATACAGTGACCACTAACGTTTTAGGGTGTAATGCTAGGTTTGGATGGTGTTTAGGTGACCCTCCCGTATCTAATCTCTGTCTTGTTCTCCTGCTGTTGTCAAAGAGTATCCATTTATCATCACAAGTAAAGATTTGATGCAAAAATGATCTTTTTCCAGTCGAGAAAGCAATAAGGAGCACACTTCAAGGCGTCTGTTATTTTGAATCTCGTTCATTTGATGTGGAACAAACCTGTCTGTTTTCTTGGCTTTTCCAATATTTTCCATCTGTCCAAAAACATTTGTGCAATATATTTGGAGTTTTGATGAAAGTTTTCTAACCTTTGTTCTCCTATTTTGTTCAACCAAAGCATTTACTCCATCATGCCGAATAGCTAATTTTGGCCTACCCCTTGATTTATTTTTAAAGCTATCATCTCCTGAACGAGAGCTTTGGAACCGTCTCTAAACAGTTCTGATGTGAAAAAAACAATTACCAGAGTCCGCCAAATATTCCATAGAAGTTCTGCGGCAGAGCGACCCAGTTTGTACTCATAGATGGAAATCACTCAAGGTTAAATGCAAGGTATACACAATTGAACTTTTAAATGACTGAAATAAGAAGTAATTATAAATGCGACAATCAAACACACATACATAATATAGTTAGTAGTGCGACTGCGTTTTTTAGGCGTAAGGGAATATATTCTCAGTCCCTTTTCTGGTGTTCTATATCAGCGGCATTGAAAATATATTCTCTTACGTCTAAAAAATGCAGCTCCCTGACGAACGAACAACACAAACCTTGTACATGTGTGTCTGATTTTATTTATGTACTTCGAGGTGGTCGTAATTCATATTAGAGTATATATATATATATATATATATATATATATATATATATATACATCGTCACATGTAATGACGGGGATGTGAGTTCGCGTCCACAGCTAGCCACCTACACTTTTCTCTGCAAAATAGGGATAGTTTATCCTGTTCAGGCTATATTATTAGCAATTATTCTGCGATTAAGAATTTTAAAAATCACTTCTTTAACTTTCTAAAAGACATCTCAACGCTTGTGTGTGTGTGTGTGTGTGTATGTGTGTATGAATATATATATTTGTATGTATATATATATATATATATGTATGTATATATATGTGAGTGTATCTTTTTGCTTCTTTTGTCCCCCACTAACTAACCGGTGTTGGGTTGCTTACTTTCCTTATCTTAATGGATCGGCTAATGTGGACGACCGTAAACACCAGGCTTAATAATGAACAGTAAAAAAAAAAACACGGATCAATTTCTTTCATTAAATCCTTGAATTCGGTGCCCTATGACTAATAACAAGTACAATATAAATTATATTTCATTCGAGTTGACCTCTACTGCTGATGTCATTTCGTAAACCATTTACTTCTACGTCTAAAAAAATTAATATTTCTGGTTTGCTTCATTGAATATATTATATACATTATATATTATTCAGCTAGTATCTATATGGTTATGTGACGTATGATGTAGACAAAAAAAAAAACAAAACAAAAAAAAACAACAGCAACAACAAAAACAACAAATAATAAATTAAATGAAATGTAACTTTTTAATGTTTCTCCAAACAACGACGATACGAATTTTTATTGATTTAAGCAAAAACCCAGTAGCAATTGTTAGCAACTCACAAGGAAAATAGAAAATAATTTCAAGAAATAAATAACTAATTTCACAGAAAATTGAATTTTCATTTTAAAGTGGGGAAATATTTTTGCAGGCAAGGTAACAGAAAGGGATATATTAGATTCTTAGTATACCTAAACATTATCTAGCGACCCTATAGACTTTCGAAGCCAGAATGGATGAGATTGCTGAAAACAGGATAGAAGATGTGATTAATTTTCCATCATTAAAAAATGGGAACAAATTGAGGAAAGCATAATTTGGAATGAGGTGAATTTAAATAATTCTGGAAAGTGATAGCGCACTGAGTGACATCTTCCAGAAATTGTAAAGTAATTTTAATCTGCTTTTGGCTTAGATAAAATATATCCGGGCAAAATTTGTTAAAGACCTTCACAGAAAAAGGAGGATAATTTTATAAATAAGATACTTAGTCTCATAGAACCTGAATTTTTATGCTTAAGGGAGAAAATTTCATCTTTGTTACATGTATGTATATATGTTAGTTATATTCCTATAAATAAATATATGTATAGAAGCAAACAACCTTATAAACGACAGTGAAATCCTTAATTTCCTAAGTTGGATATCCATTATTTGCTATGATTGTGATGAACGGTTTACTCCAGCAGCTTTTAGTGTAGTTTCCCTTTACGCTAGAACAAAGATTGCGATAATTTACGGAAGTTAAAGTACGAAAGATATAGTACAAAAGCATGCTTGTGAATAACATTAAACCAAGTAAGTTATATTAAAAAAAATATTGCGCACAATAATACATTGGACTGCTGAAAAGGATTTTCGAACTTAGTGTTCATGCTTTGCAAGTTAAATACTTTGGAAATTCTGGCGTTCCATCCTGAGAGATGTAGACAGAGATGGTAGTTTAAAATATTATGAATGTGATATTTCATTAGAAATTTCCATGGATTGAAGAAATTAGTTTTCTTTTTTTCATTTAAGCAATAATTAAGTTTTAGTCACGTTCTTTACAATATAACAACTTATAATTTTGATTTCACAATTGAATTCACAAACCAAATTATATAGGGCTAATCAACTAAAGATAAAAGTTCAAAGTTTATATAATTAAACTTTGCAACATATGGCGGAAAATTATTTTCATCAAAAGGATGTGTTTATCTCAATAATATTTCCGTTTTAATTTAAATTGAATCATTTTATTTATTTATAAAAGTTGCAAAACCCCTCCTTTAAGGAACAGCCGATATGCACATACGTACACACTTATTTAAGCGCACATACGCACACACATATACACACACATACACACACACGCACACACACTAACATATATACAGATGCATATGCACATCTGTACGCACGCGCGCGTATACAATCCCTAAGGCATATTTTTATGGAAATATGAAACACTAATCTATGTAGAAGCCAATGCAAATTAGAAACTAACGACGTATTTCTTATTTGTTACGTCACCAAAACTATGACTGCTTATACTCAGTTGAGCCGAAAATAGTATTTAACATGGGAGATTGTACCTAGGACGTCAGTGAAGGGTAATTTCTGTCACATTCTTGTCTGTGCTAGTTCCGCTTAATCACTGTACATTTCATGTGTAAACTTCCACCCAAGCACATTAATTAAACCTACAAGCATACCATTTCAACTACCGTCGGGGCGTATACAATCTAGGTGTTAACTATACCGAGGTTTTGAATAAATTACGCGAGCAGTTTTGCTACACTCGACGACAGTTTATTGATTCTGTTTATTTGACTGGATCAGAATCGAATAAACAATTTGGGATGAGCAACTCTGAATTCCACATCCTCTAATACAACACCATGAACAAATAAAATGTACCTAATGTGATCAGTGTTTAACTGTCTAATCGACAACACTTAATTTATGATTTGTAGATTAAATTTTAGCAATAAGATAAAGCGTTTCGGTGTTTCATCTTGAACATGGCTTTCCAGAAATATATCGTGTAATACCTAAGATTAAGTTGAATAGTAAATAATTGAAATCTATGTCATTATCAATAACTGGTTGTTTTATGGGTTATTTATGAGCACTGTTGGCCTTTAAGATTAACATTCTTAATTTTTCCACAAAATAATTAATCCCAGATACCATACGGACCGCGTGCTCTATTCCGTGCTGCCTGATAGCGCTGTATCTGGGGCCGTTGACTGAACCAATATGTATGACAAAAATACATCTGGAAGTTTGGAAGATGCTATAAATAAATTATTCGGTTACTCCAAACTGCAAATTGAACAGCCAAAATGTTCCTTAATATTCTAAACTGTTTGAAGTTTTGTGTAGATATTCATAATTCAGTGTCTCAAGAAGTTCGACAACAGGTTCAAAGCCATTATTCAGAAGAGTTGTAATTGTGATTTACGCACTCACGGCCACGACATTGATTCTGAGTATTCTTTCCTGAAACCTAAAAGGCTGTCTTTATACATCGAAAGAAGCCACAGCAAACGGTTGCAAACCTCACCTGAAAGGATCCGTCTCATTAACACATTGAAAACCGCGTTATCGCTCACCTTCTGTTTCAAACTTTATACTGAGGAGAAACCAGCTGAGCCATAGAAAGGAATCAGCAAAACAAGATTTTTGATACCTTGTATACGTCTGCCCAACGTGAATTTTGCCTCGCATATTGACCATCATTCTTCTACGCGTCATGCTTCCATTTTGATCGAAAGTTCAAAGAAAGCTTCTGTCTTTAGACACGATATCTATCATTATTTCTTAGTTTGTTAATCCTACGCACTTCATAGAGTTTGCATTCGTACTGAACGGTCGTAAGTATAGTTGTTTATTGCCTTATTATTTACGATGATAAGTCGTAACTTGTCGATTGCACAACTGAATCTTGTGCAGCTAAACATTTTCAAGCCGATATATTGTTGCGCTGCTACTGTCAATTTAAACCATTTTGCTAACTTTCTGATTCCGCAATGTCAATGCGGAGACTTTGCTCCATTGACAAAATATAAATTATGTACTTGCTTGAAACAGAATCGTAATATATGTCAGGATATGTCAAGTAACTGTACGTCACGTATAGGGACCTCCAGCAAATTTCGGTTAGATAAATGATTTCTTAGTTTTTAAACTGTGTAAATGCATGCCATATCAACAATTTAAATCTTCGTATCTTTAGATATAAAGATATACAGAGGCGTTAGTTGTATATGATGGAGTGGGTTACCTATTGGATCTCGTCTAAACTGTTTTTCTCTGTTTCCTCCACAACGTTTATAAAGTGGTTTTAATCAGAATGTTGGTGGCATCTACACCAAGGGAGAGTGTATATTTCTAGAGATACATATTTATAAAGTACCGATGGAGTTATATATATATATATTCCCAAACACCGCACCCGCCAAATGCTACTATTCAACATATAGGTGATAAAAACACAGCAGCAACTTCCTCCTCCACCGCTTTGATAACATCTTAAATGTACTAAGTGAAGGCTTCAACGCGGATGTCATATACTTTTATTTCAGCAAGGCCTTTGACAGAGTCGACCACATTATACTCTCAAGGAAACTATCCAACGCTGGAGCCGGTGGAAAGCTACTTGAATGGATTAGGTATTTCCAAACAAACAGGACTCAGAATGTTGTGGTTGATAGCATCCACTGAAGACCAACAAAAGTCATCAGCGGAGTCCCGCAGGGTACTGTGCTGGGTCCACTTTTTAAACATTTTCTATATCAATGATATCAATAATATAGTTGAACGAAGAAAAAAAATTGAGCTCATCCACTTTGGAAAAGAGGGAACATTGAAGACCTACTTGAAGCGTCGGATAATATCAGAGATTTAGGTGTAACTGTCGACACTCCTTAGCTGGAGTGTGCACATCAACAGAAAAAGTCAATGTTGCCCGCAGAGTTGGCTCATGGATCCACAGAACTTTTCAATCTAGGGATCATGAAACCATTATCCTTCTCTTTTCCACATTCGCTAGGTCCCCACCGCAAACACTGTTGCCCATTGTGGTCCCCTTACAAAAAAAAAAAAAAGACATAATGAGGATCGAAGCGTCACAAAGATCAATCATTAAAAATATAAATGTCATGATGAGACTTGATTATTGGGCTCGACTTAAACAGCTGAAACTCTATTCTTTGCAACGCCGCCGTGAGCGATACATTATTTGCCTCATGTGGAAAATATCAACCAATATTATCCAAATGATATCGGTATTATGTTTACAATTCACCCAAGATTAGGCAGGCCCCCGTGCAATGCACCCCCTACAAAAGGCTGAGATCACATCACATAAGAACATTGCAACGCAATTTCTTCACTGCAGATGGTCCTGCTCTTTTCAGTGTTATCCCGAAAAAAATTAAGGTAGGAAAAATCCTCACAAGTTTCAAACGGTACATGGGAAAATTTCCTCCTGGGAATACTTGATAAACCATCTACACCTAGATACGTCTCAACCAACAACAACAACTCTCTGATTGAGTGGTCCATGGTGTCCCAAAATAATTAACTAAAAGACTTTTCCAGGTGGTACTATCGAGTTAGTCATGGACTGGGCCAATAATGGTCGAAACGAATCTAAGTTATCTGTCCAATCAATGAGTACAATAAATAATAAAAGTGTAAGACTAAACAATTTTATTAATAATATTAATTTCAGAAAGGATCGGGCTGACAGGTTCGTTACTGCACCAGGCAAAATGCTGGCCGGCATAGCGTCCGTGTTTATGTTCTGATTTTAAAACTCTCGGGTATCGATTACACTTTTCATTTCGTGGTCAATAAATTAAGTACCAGTTGAGCTCTGGGGTCAATATAATCGATTTAACACCTCTCCCGAAATGACAGGTCTTGTGCCAAATCTTGAAACCTATATTGATTTCAAATTTTGGCGCAAGGACAGTAATTTCAAAGTTGGGGTGAATGAATTATATCGACTGACCGGCACTTATTTTATCGATCCCAAAAGGATAAAAGCCAAAGCCGACAACGGAAGAATTTGAACTGAGAGCGAAAAAACGGACGAAAAACCGCAAAATATTTTGCCCAGCAAGCTAATGATTCTGCCAGTTGGCATCCTTAATTTTATTTCTTTATAGTGTCTATAATACTGAAGAGTAATCAGGCAGAGCGTGGTGGCAATTGCAGATTACATCGATTAAAAATATTTTCTTTTCTTTTATAAAATTACCCAAGTACTTTCTCTATTTACATCTGTTATTGTCTATATACTTTGTCAGCTGACGTAAATGTTGAGAAGCAGGTTTAAGTATGTTGTCCCTTGTGGAAAACCGTAGAAAAAGCTGTTCTCATGTGTTGAGGACAGGAAAGATGTCCTATCAACCCTTTCGTTACATATGTAATTTATGTAAGGTCTTCTTCCTAATATAAATGCATAAATATATGAGTATCTGTATATGCGTGTGTGCGTATGTGTTTATGTGTGTTTGCACAAGTAAATGTAGCAATATATATGTATGTCTTTTTTTATATATATAAACACACATACACATTATTTGAATGGATGTCAAAACTACGCACTCATATGCGGTATTATCATAGACCTTCAGTTGCAGAAACAGATGCGGACACAGGCAAACATTTTATATACTAATACTGTGATTAAAAAAAAAAATTTCAGGTTAATGTCTTCTTATAAACTTACAATATATAGCCATTATACACAACTACAGTTTATTTAAAGGCTATAAAATAAATACAAGTTAATTAAATGTCAACAATAATCAGCAGTGCATGACATTGTATCTTGGGTTATTTACCTAGAGAGTCTCAATTTCATACAATCATATACACAGATTAATACGTGTATGACTCCGTAAAACAAGGGAATATTTATATATATGTATGTGTGTGGTGTGCGTGTGGGTATATATATATATATATACATATCTTCTTTTATTCTACTACTCTTTTACTCGTTTCAGTCGTTTAACTGCGGCCATGCTGGGGCACCACTTTTTGTCGAACAAACTGACAGCATGACTTATTCTTTGTAAGCGTGGTACTTAGTCTTTCGGTGTCTTTTGCCGAAGTGCTATGTTACGGGGACGTAAGCACACAAATATCGGTTGTCAAGTGATTGTGTAGGTACAAACACAGACACAAAATACATAATGCATATATATGTATATATATATATATATATATATATATATATATATATATATATATATATATATATATATATATATATATATATATACGACAGGCATCTTTAAGTTTCTTTCTACCAAATCCCCCCCCTACAAGGCTTTGATCATCCCGAGGTTATAGTAGAAGACGCTTCCCAAGGTACCGCGCAGCGGGACTGAACCCGGAACCATGTAGTTGAGAAGCGAGCTTCTTACCACACAGCCACTCCCGTAATGTATGTGCTAAACAATATTTATGTTAAATAAAATGCGACTGTATATATATATATATATATATATATATATATATATATATATATATAAGCAATGTTAATTCTCTAAATGAAGTATTAATAGTAACTGCACGATAAAGTGTAGTATGGCTGACCTCTAGGGGTGGATGTTACTCTTGCTTTTAGCCCCAGGAGGACATCTCCTCCAGCTGGCTTATCGACACACGACTGTGTCCTGTTTGCCAAGGGAAGTTATCCCTCTCACCTCGATCTGCAGCACGAACGTATCCGGATTTCAGGGTTATTTCCCTTCGTCGGTGCCCGATAGCTGCTGACCTTGGCGAGAGAGACAAAAACCTGGCAATCTTATGTCTTCTTTTCCAGTGAAATTCTTCACTGATATCGAAAAGGTGAAAACAAGCAATGTTAATTCTCTAAATGAAGTATTAACAGTAACTGCACGATAAAGTGTAGTATATTGCCACTTAAGTGTGGCTGACCCCTAGGGGTGGATGTTACTGTTGCTTTTAGCCCCAGGAGGACATCTCCTCCAGCTGGCTTATCGACACACGACTGTGTCCTGTTTGCCAGCTGGAGGAGATGTCCTCCTGGGGCTAAAAGCAACAGTAACATCCACCCCTAGGGGTCAGCCACACTTAAGTGGCAATATACTACACTTTATATATATATATATATATATATATATATATATATATATATATATATATATATATATATATATATATATATATGCGTGTGTGTGTGTGTGTGTGTGTGTGTGCGTGTGTGAGAGTGCGTGTCAAAGTCACTAGTCCCTATTCACACCACACACCCATTCACACACGTTAGTCTCACATACACAGACATGCACGAGCACCTCCATTTGCGATAGCCTGCATTTTATTGTCTCTCTTTCTTTCAACCTCTTTCAAATTCTGTTTCTAATCCTTCGCCATGCTTGACCGCTAAATCTACAGTTTTTTTCTTTAATTTCTCTCAGTTTATTTTCCCTTCTTGCTTTTTGTTGAGAAGCCTAGCCTCAACACGTCAAAGACCTCATTTTACCGATCGCTAAAGTAATACACCTGTCTCCGTATTTTGCCTTTCTATAAATTTCAGCTATATATATATATATATATACACATGAGGTGTATGTAAAGTTTCGAGCCTTCTACCATGTTTTGTCTTTTTTGATGTTTAAGGCTTTTCATACACCTCTCCTATATATATATATATATATATATATCTATATATATATATATATACACTCTCGTCTCCAGTATTTGTGTATTATATATGCATGTATGTGTGACCGTGTGTCTGAATAATTTACTTATGCATTGTTCGTCGTATCGATTTAAATTTCTCAACTCTGTAATCTGATTTGAAGTCTTCATTTACTATCATGTTGCTTCCATTAGAAGGTTTCAAGAAAGAAAGAAAGAAAGAAAAAACAAAGTTCTACAACAATATTCTCTTAACTCACAATGGATAAAGAATTATACAACCCGAAGCAGATGTGACGAAATCACGCTGCACATATTAAACAGATATCCAAGCTAAGAAGATATTATAATTGTTCCCCATGTACCACTAACATTCTCATTGGTTGGGTTTTAATATTATAGTACAGGATTTGTAGCCAACGCTGTCGAGGTTGCGTTGTAAGAATTTCTCCTCACAACAATGTGATTCCATGTTCAGTCTCACAGCATGGTACCTTGGACAACCATCTGTTATGTACGTGTGTGTGTGTGTGTGTGTGTGCGTGTGTGTGTGAGTGATCTCTCTCTCACTCTCTCTCTCTCGCTCTCTTTCTATGTATAAATCTATGTAACTAGTTATCGCTCACCCTCTCTTTTTTCTCTCTCTCTCTATATATAGTTTTCTCACTCACCCTCTCTTTCTTTATCTCTCTCTCTTTATCTCTTTCTCTCTCTCTCTCTATGTATGTATATATATATATATATATATATATATATATATATATATATGTATATATATATATATATATATATATATATATATATATATATATATATATATATATATATATATATACACATATACACACACACATAAATATATCCTCCATACTTTGGGTAGCATTTTAAAAATCTAAGATGATGTCTTAAAAGTATACCGAATTTTTATCAATGAATTCAAGGGTGCAATCATATGGACAACGGCGATAGTAAAGTCAGTATTAAAACAGAAACCAATGAAAAGACCGAATCTCAACCTTCTTCCTATCAGATGTGAGAATCAAATCAATAGCTTTTGGTAAATAAGTTAGACATCTAGATTTATTTATATATTATTGTACCAAATCGAAGAGACATTTTTATGAAGAGAAAAAAGAAGTATTTCAACAATAGGTAATTTAAATGCGTTCATCGAAATAAGTGCTTTATCCTTGAATAGATTACCATTTCCAAAGAAATTATACAAAGCATTTAGAGGTTGCAATTATCTGGATCTCTGGGTCTTCATCAAAAATTACTATTCATTGCAAAAAATACAGGTGAGGATCGGTCAAAGGAACAAGATATATTTGACCAATAAATGTTTTCGGCGTTCCATCGTTTGGAAATATTTTGAACTCAAAATGTTTCGGAGTAACTGTTATAACTTATTGTTATATTTCGGGATGGTCATTTATTTTTGGCTAAATGCACACTCGCATTATATATCTGTTCTTCACTTCAGCTTTATTATTGCTCTTATTTTAGTTTCCATTGTCTAAATTTTTTCTTCGTCACATATCCTGTGACCTTTTCACCAACGCTCCATCCCACGTGTTTCCTCCTCTTCTGTTAACCTATTCTGTCTTTCTATAGCGTGTATCGTTATCGGCTTATGAGTTTGCGCCTGTATTTGTGTGTGTGCATGTGCATGCGTGCGTGTGTGTGCGCGTGTCTATGTTTTGTATGTGCGTTTTGTGTGCGTGTGTGTGATTCGTGTGTGTATGATTTGTGTGTGTGTGTGTGTGATTTGTGCGCGTGTGTGTACCCTTATACACACACACACGCACGCACATACAGACGCAAACGCATGCACCGATAAAGTTACATACTATACAAAGACAGAATAGATTAAACAGAACAAGAAGAGACATTGCATGATAGATAGTAGGCCAAGAGTACAGTAGATGTGTGACGAGAGATTTCTGATAAAGAGCACTAAAATATGAACAATAACAAAAAGGGAAGAACAAATATATAATGCGTGTGTTTATTTGGCCAGGAAAAAAACTGGCCGTCCCGAAATATAACAATATATGTTTAAACACACAGTTCCACATCAGTAATCTCGCAAAACAAATGCATAAACGTAATAAAGTTAACCGATCAGCAACTCCATGCCAAAAGTCATCTGGACGTAGCTGATCATGTGATCATCCTTGAGCAAACAAAACGTATCCAAAACAGATTCTAATTTTAGCAATGTTCCCTATTAGAAAGCAAGACAATATTTAAAATTCTAATGAGAAGCGAGACATTTGCAGCATAGCTCCACGTCTTTCTATCTCAAATATCAGAGAAATCTGTGAAACCGGCTAAGTCTTTAGAGATAAAAAATAAAACCTCTGAACGAGTCTCAGTGTATTCTCCCAGTGTGGATTAAATAAATTTATTTTACACACACACGCACGCATACAAGCAAACACACACACACACACACACATATATATATATATGTACACGTATTTGTGCATATGTGCAATTTAACATACCATGACAGAATACATTTTATATTAGTTAATAATTGTAGTGATATTGTGGTATTTTTTTACTCTGATAAAATCTTCTAAATGTGTTCTGATCCTTTTAACTGTTATGTACGTACTCAGATGTTTAAAAACTATTATAACCTATGTTTCAACATATAGCTCTAGCGCCATTAATCTTTTGAATCTTATAATAGCCAGATATAAGTTATACAATATAAATATTATCATAGCTTCCTGAATTTAATTAATTTTAGATAACTGTCTAATTTTTGAATGATTTACGTTTATCTACGTTCTTAACTACAGTGTACTTATAATTATCTATTACATTGCTGGACTATACACATTCTTTCACTGGACTCGGTTCAACACATTTGGTTAGTTAAGTAATGAATATTTAGTGTTTGAAATGTTCAACAGATATGTCAGTAAAATAACGTATCATTCAATTATATTAATTACTATTAGATTTATTAGGTTCATTTATTGTTAACTTCTTGCTAAAACACATTTCTATGAGATACAAATTGTTAGTTCTGTTTTTGTTTCCCATAAATAGGATTTTTCTCCATAATTTGTTTACTGTTTTTTCTCATATATATGACCAAATTCCAAATTTAAGAATTTCTTATTTTCCTCGTACTTTTCACAGGTGAAAATTATCATCTGAAAGGCTGTGTTTTCTCCATTGCATTCTAATCTTCATACATATATGAAGATATATAGATCAAAACAATTTGATTCAGATTCCTTGATACACTAGTCTTCGGTTACTGAGCTCTGAATCAGAGTGTCATTGAAAAGATTCCATGATTGCTACTGGATGTTAGCCTGCGATATAGCAGTTTGATGTTGGCATTTCAGCGACAACTGTTTGTGGGAAATACCGTATGGTGAACAAAATATCGACTGCGTGGTGAAGAGGAAATCGACCGCGTGGTGAACAACAAATCTGTCGTGTGGTTGCGGGGAAGTAGCAAAGGAAGGTAGATATAGGAAGTATATATGTATACATGTACATGTATATGCCAAGATATATGCATGCATGCATCGTACTTATACGAGTGTATATGTGTGCTTAGATGTACATTCACACATCCTCGTGCTCGCATGCACACACACAGACGCAGACACACAGAGACACAAACACATGCAGGCACGCACACACACACATGTGCAATCCTTTATCTCCATGTACAAATGCACATGAGCACACGCACACGCACAAGTGTGCACGTGTAATATACATGAATACAGAAGGGTGCACATGTATATGGGCGCGTACGTGTGAACATGTACACCCGACCGGACACGAAAGCGCGCGCACATACATCCGTGCGCATGCATATGTGAGTAGATGCATATTTCCATCACGCACATGCACTCGCACACATATCCCCAGAGACCATACTGCCAAGGTAAGCTATTCCTGCTTAGACTACATCTCATCTAACATCGCACGCATGAACAGACGTAAAAACGCATCTACACAACCTCCAGCCCCAACCTACAACTGCGGTAACCCTACCACCTACCTTCTAGGGGGATCGTGCCTCTCAAGGGTTGTATTATCCAGATCCCACCTTACACCATCCGATGGTATTTCTAGGTTCTATGGGGGCAGGACAGTCAATGACTTCAAGGAAAGATATTCACAGCAATTGCATTCATTTAGATTCAGGGAGAGAGACAACTCCACTTCCCTGTCGTGCTTTCTCTGGAGATGACTTCGTTACTCCCGAGACAAAATACTCTGCATCAAGTGGACTATTATCTACAGCACGCCACCATATTCGCCCTTAAATTGCCAGCTCTGTCACCACGAAACACTGCGTATCATCTACCAACTTGCACTAACTATCAAGAAGAAATATGAGGTATTGTGTTACTGTTACAAGAAGTACACCCTTCTGGTAAATTTGAAACCACTGGCCGCCGACATCCCGATAAACCTCCTTAGTACCAGCCACACCTAGCACCGCATGCACCAAGTTCATCGACACAAATCAACCCCATGAACACTATCGCAAGTTACCAATCGCCAACATTTCTTCATACCTGTCTACCCACATACTCTTACATCTTGTACATCAAGCCTTGTGCTTGACCGCACGAGTATATGTACACGCGTGCATATGCGTGGCTTCACATATGCATCTGCTCACCGTATGTATGCGCGCAGATTTGTGTGCGCGAGCGTACTGTGTTTGCGGGCGTACATGTGTTCGCGAGCATACATGTGTTCGCGGGCGTACATGTGTTAGCAAACATACATGAGATCTTGGGGGTACATGTGCGCGCGTGCGAGCCCTCATGTATGTGCACCTGTGAGTGTTGATGTATGCATCCTTATACACTTGTGTTTGCACGCGTGTGTGCGTGCGCAAATGAGTGAATGTTCATCTAATCACACATACACACTCCTACAAGTACACACTAGGATGGATACACGCAGATATATGAACATATAATGTACACACACACACACATACATATATATATATATATATATATATATATATATATATATATATATATATACGCCCTCATATCTACCCACTTTTCCTACTCCCCATGCCACACAACCGACTTATTGTCCACCACGCGGTCGTTTTCCTGTTCGTCACGCGGTCGATATCTTGTTCACAATGCGGTATTTTCCAACTAATTGTTGTCACTGAAATACCAACATCAACCTCTATACCGCGTGAATTTTCTCGATCATTCGCAGGCTAACGTCCAGTAGTAAACACACACACGCACAAACACACACGCGCGCCCCCACACTCACACACACACACATGTATATATATATGCATATTTATATTAATGTATATATATATATATATATATATATATATAAGCATATATATATAATATGCATATGCATATCTATATATATGTGTGTGTGTGTGTGTGTGTGTGTTAAGGAGGATATATTCATATATACATTTACACACATATGCACACCAATATATATATATATATATATATATATATATATATATATATATATATATATATATATATATATATATATATATATATATATATATATATATATACGCATACACATCTGTAGGTGTTGTAGATAAATAGGGAAATAGATAATTATATAGACAGAGAAACCGGTACATAGATCGATATATAGATAGTCGTATAGATAGGGAGATGGATGGTTACATATGCGTTACAATCCTATCCTCGCGATTTTTATTTGTTCTTGATTAATTCACTCCTGCTATTGTAAACAGTACTGTCATCCTTCTTAATCTCATATCTGTATTTATGAAACTAATATCATTTATTCCATTACTGTTTAGTAATCCAGCTTTGGTAAATCTTGGCAGTCGCATTCGCTGCTTCAAAGTAAATATGTCACTCTTCTGTATATATTGACTACTTTCCAGTAATTTATTAACAAATATTTACGGATGTAGCATCTAGCCATACGAAACGCAACGATGATATAAAATCACGCCCAGTCATATTAAAGTATTAGTTTATATATGTAGGTGTTACCTTCATTAACCCTGTATATGACATTATTTATGATCTAATGCCAATAAACAGCCGGTGTCTCAGATCTTTCCTGCGCTCTGAAAATGGATAGATTTATATGGTGGTTGTTTAGTTTCAAAATCTATTTGTCAACCTCTTTGCTGACAAAGTTATTTCTCGAGATTTGACATTCTAGGTCTTAACATATTGGCGATAGGGTTTGTGGGTAATATTTGAGAAAGATCCAATATCAATTTCAAGAAGAGAATTCATGCATAAAACATGATTGGAGTTTGATGTCAGTTTCTTTAACCCAACCTTGTAAGTCCACCGTAAGAACAGTAGAAGAACTCTGGTGAAAGAGCGCGTAGGTGAGAAAAGACTGAGTGTTAGTGTTATTCTCTTTCAAATAACCAGCAAGGTGTATTTTTGAGCAAAGATCATCCTCTGTATTAGAGAAATGCACTCCATTGTAGGAATTACTGGAA
This sequence comes from Octopus bimaculoides, assembly GCF_046866305.1. NCBI lineage: Eukaryota > Metazoa > Mollusca > Cephalopoda > Octopoda > Octopodidae > Octopus > Octopus bimaculoides. The sequence continues at coordinate 64,238,649 of NC_142936.1, read as the reverse complement.
GTGTATAGAAGGCAATAATGAGATGCCCAGTTTGTAACAGACCATGCGTTTCTTTGCTCAGCTCAAATCTCATTTTGGGACCCATGAAAAAGGAACCTCCACCAACTACTCTGACTACATATCTTTACACAGCTTTCAATGCCGTGCATGCCATAAGGCCTCAAAAGATATTTTAAGATCCACAAATATCAGAAATTAACTGCAGCTCTGTCATTTATGCTTGCATGTATGTATGTATGTATGTATGTATGTATATATGTATGTATGTATGTATGTATGTATGTATGCATGCATGTATGTATGCATCTATGCATGTATATATACATATATATATGCATATACATACATTCATATATATATATATATATATATATATATATAAATTGAAAATATATATTAAGTACAGCATATCACCAACGAACGAAAAAGGCGTAAACACACAACGAGATATAGGTACGGGACAAAATGCCAAAAGAAGTCTAACTCCACCTCACTTGTCGTCTGTTTATTACTATCTGTTTCGTGATTTTAATGACCATCTCCATACGTCCACTCTGGTCTCGTTTGTTCGTTCAAAGCCCCTAACCTCCACAAATGTCATATTTAAAAAAAAATTCTCGATACTGCTGTCTTTTCAAGTTATCGTGTCATGTCTTTACGTGCACGAAACAGGTAGTAATTAACAGTCACCAAATGAGGGGGGATTAGACCACTTCTGTTTTGTTTTTTTGTTCCGTACTTGTCTCTCGTTATGTGCTTACGTATTTTTCTCTCGTTAGCGATGTCCTGTACTTATTATTATTATTTTTTTCATTTTTATTTAATAATTGAATACCACACAGCCTTTGTCAGCAGTACGTTTTTACATTTAAATATAATTTATGCGATACTGTTCTCTGCCTGTCTTCTCTCTCTCTCTCTCTCTCCCGCTATAATCCACTATATTTCTTTTTCTCCCTACCTCTTTGTTGTCACCCGTCTGTCTTTCTTTCACTCTCAATCTTTCTTTCTTTCTCCTTTCTCCTCACTCCCTTTATTTCTTTCCCTTATCCTCTCACTTCTCCACCTTCTTCTCTCCTCTTTGCTCACACATGATTATAGACCATTTTTCTCGATACTGTCTTTTCTGGATGGGACGTCCAGCTAGCTGGATGTGATTTCTTTCGCCTCACGATATTTCTTTTTTCTTTTCTATAGTTTCTCTTCTATTTATTTTATATCTTCCAAAATTTCTTCCAGTTCGTTACCCATTACAATTCGCCTTGGCCTAACGCATTAAACGAATGTCTACGTCGATTGATTCCGTACATCCACTTTGCTGTCGTTTGTTCGTTCAAAGCCCCAACTCTCCGCAACTTTTATATCTTTAAAATTTCTGGATGCTGCTGTCTTACGAAGTTTTCCTGTCTTGTCGTTAAAAGCACGAAACATGTTGTTTTAAACAGTCGACAACTGACGAGGAGTTAGACTTCTTTTGGTATTTTGCCCCGTACTTTTCTCTAGTTGTGTGCTTGTGTATTTCTCGATCGCTGGTGATATCCTGTACTTAATATGTACTTTTTCATTTTTATTTAATAATTGAACACGCCACGCTCCCTTTGCCAACAGTAAGTTTATATATATATATAAGACAACGATACAATAATTTACATTGCTATTTTTATATAATTTTTTCAGTCAAGTTATTCATTCTGTTACGAAATCTACTGAGTGATGGCGATCTGACCTGCTGTAATTTCATAGTCTAACACAGAGTAATGTTCGATATAGTCTGAATCACATTTGAAAAAATATATTATACGACACTAATTAGTCTAGAAAAACCTCCATAACACTTAGTACTACTATTTCTAACAAAAAAAAAATACATGTATTACTCATCTATATCCATATGCGTGGCTTCGCTTCTAGTTAACTATTCCTAAAAGGAATGAAGGTATCATTTCATTTTCTAAAACATTATAAACTATTATGACGTCAACAATAAATATATTTATACGTCTATATAAATACATATATATATATATATATATATATATATATATATATATATATATATATATATATATATATATATATATATATATATATATATATGTGTGTGTGTGTGTGTGTGTGTGTGTGTGCTTTAATAATATCAGCCCTAAACAATATTCCGTTATTGATCCCTCTACATCGTTGCTTACAGCACTTAAGCTATTTCAGTCAAAGCTACATTCACAATTCAACCTATATATCAATATATATTGGAAAACGGCTGATAATAACATTAGCATCCTTCGTCTACCGCTGATAGTTCATTACATCTAGAGGATATTTTTTTGAAAGTAAAAATATTTCGGCAAGTTAAGTAAGAAAAAATAGGCCTTAAGGAAATTTTAGCAACAGAGACTTTGTCATAAAATCAAATTATAATCCAGCACGCACGCACGCACACACACACACACACGCACACACACACACACACACACGCACACACACACACACACACACACCCATTCACACACACACACACACAAACGTACCCACATATATATCTATATCTATCTAGATTTTTATTCATATATCTGCCTATCTGTCTGTCTATCTATTTGCAAATATATACATACATATATACATACATATGTACACACACACAAACACACACATATATGTGTGGGTGGGTGGGTGGGTGCGTGCATGTATGTATAATATAATAAATCTCCCTCTCTCTCTCTCTCTCTCTGTATATATAGATATAGATATATAATCCTGCGTAATGTATACGTACCTATTTGCCGTAGGTTAGCAATGTATTATGACACATCGGAGATAAAGGTCGTCTTTGTCTGGAGCTTTTCCATTATATATATATTGTTCATTTTTTTATGTTTGCAGTATTGGCATTCTCCTAGAAAACGGAAGAAAGTTAAAATATAACTTCATGATTTATGAATACCTGTCAGCAATATCAGCCGATAAAAAAAGGAATATCTTTTGTCAGAAATATATTTCCAAGCATGCTTCAAGCAATTGATTATCTTTATACAGCCATGGGAATCTTCTGGAATATTTTTACGTAACATTGGCTATTACATTCTATGTTTTTTCCAGCCCAGTGATGCTGCATGGTTGACTGACCTCTCCGAATTGTATATCAATATACAATGCACTGACTGATAAAAATAAACAATAAAATCAAACCTGTATTCCGAAACTCAAAGGGAACGCTACCAGCAACTGTCAAAACAGATATATCAATGTAGCTCCATATTTTTCTTGTCAGTTACTTCTTCGCCATATTATTATAAACTTCCTATGGATAATAGTCGTATGATCATACCAAGTTACATGAATCACTTTTTCCTATACATCATTTTCATGCTTTTTCAGTATCTTTAATTTATTTTTCTTATCATTCTTCAAAAGAGATAACACTATCATCACTGTAGCATTTAATTCATCTGTATCTTCCTACTATTGCATAATTTTAGTATAAGGAATATAACCGAAGCAAAACTTTAAATCGATGGAAAAACATCAATATCGCTTGAAAACAACCATACCTTGCATATATCTGATGATAAAGCAAAGATAAGCATTATATTATTTCATTTAAGTGTACTGACCGATGACTTTCGCATATATTGAAGTATATATGGTCATTACTACGCATATGTTGTTTCATATTCAGCCGCACATAATATATCAATATATTATATTTCTATGTCCTTATTTTATAACTTCAACACAAGCAGCTATAACTACATACAACAACATGCTATAGTTAATAGAGAAAATAAGTGGAAAGCTTCAGACATGGCTAACATTGTCTACGAGGAACAATTAATGTGCCATTTTAAGTATTTTGCTCTGAGAATGATGGCATGCATTTAGCCAGATTTGTTTTATAGTTAATAGCTTGTGTGCAGTGACTGCCAAAAACACTTGAGCAGTATAATTATCAGCTTATATATACAGTGAGGAGTTCAGTCTCTCTTTACGTCTGTTTTCAGTGAGATATAACTATTTATATTTTTAATAATCAGACGTTTGTGGTATCGAAATGAACACACATTATTCTAGTCTTCCATCAGCAAAGATAAGAGAACCTGTTTATAACATTATATTTTATCTGAAGAAGAATAGTTTTGTGTAAAATACCATTAAAATAGAGGATGAGGAATTAATTAAACTTATTACTTTCGTCTACTACATTTCCAGTTCAAACGCACTTACAGTTGGAAATGCGTTCTGTCATTCAGTAGTTAATGAAGCCTGCACAGTCGATTACCATACTGTATATTTTCAAAACTTACAAAAATGATCAGTACGTAGGAAACAAAATATTTATTAAATAAACGAACGATCAATTATATGCAACAAGCTAAATCTGTTTTAGAGAAAGGATTGTTCATTTACTACTCGTTCCGTGGGTGATTGCAGTTTGAGAACTTTTTATATTTTTCCGAATTCAAATGCGTTGCCAGTCGCCCAGTGTCAATGAAGTAAAAGCGAAGCCTAAGAAAATATTGATTAAATAATTTGTCCCCTACCAAATTAAACTTTCTGTATCGTTTCTTCTGTTACTAGAGATATTGCTATATGTACTATAAACATTGTGTAAGTTCCGATCTATAAAACATCTCGTGTCTATCCACACTATTTCGGAGATAATAATATTTAGTTGTAAAAACCGTAGAATAATAGAAATAGTAACACACTTTAGTATACTAAGCCTATTACCGTCTTATCAGATTCTCACCTGGGACTTCTTCTAGAAGGAATGGTTTTCACTTATCAAGTGACATATATGATCCCACTGTCTTTGTAAAAAAAAGGGCTGCAAATGATGAGACTGCTGATATGCGCTTAGATTGCACCATCTGCGGAGATTTATGAATGGTTACTGTGTATGGCCACTATACATGCAAAGCGTTATATCATGGAGTTTTTCTCTGATAGAGCTTCAGTACTACATGAAGCAAAGAACATAACTAGATGACTAAAAATTCGCCAGTCGCTCATCGACAGCAAGGAGTTGATCAATGAGACTAGTGCAGGTCCCACTCTAGCAGTTTATAAAGGATTAGAGGTGTAGAAGTGTGACTATATACCATGGAAAAAGCTCAGCGACGATAAGAATCGATTATTCCGAAAGACCGTCGAGTAGACTTCTGTGGTTAACCTCTAACAGTTCTTGACATTAAAGTATTACTGAGGGGCGATAACACTCATATAATTCCATTCGTCTACAATGTAACCAAGGAGCAGTAAACTTTGGAATTTAGCGTTATAATATCACTAACCAGACTCCGAAAAGGATTTGCTGACTGGGAACACACAGGGCTAGCATGTTACCTCCTTGAAATAATTGATCCGTTGCCTCTGAAACAGAAGAGGTGCAAGCCAAAACGCCAAGAGACAATAGAACAACATTTGATTGACAAAATGATGCCGAAAGATTGTAAGAAAAGTCATACTAATCTGGGTATGGCGCAGATAGATTATGTTATGGATCCATTGAGATATGGTTCTTAATTCTTGGATTTTAGAAAGTCTTCAGTTGGTAGAAGTATCTGATAGCATTCTGAATTTTGTCAGACCATTAGAAAATACAAAATTAACATCATGTGAGATTTTTTTAAATCGAAGAAACACTTTCTTTCTTCTATCAATTTTGTTTCCGCTTCCTGCCGATTGTCTTTCCATTTTCTAGGGCAAAGAAACTCACTGTATACATTGATAGGTCATTAGAATAAATGCACCCGATTCCTCATTTAAAAATTCAGGATAAAAGCAAAGAAAGAAAGAAAGAATGAATGACAAATGATAATATAAAAATAGAAAGGCTGAAAAAAGAAAAAAGAATATAAAAGGGAGAAAGGATTGTAAATTCATAGTGACAAATCTCTTCTCAATAGATGTGGCATACCAGTTCAAATAATCTTTTGTAATACTTGCATGAATGGTAGGCCAGTGATCATTCTCAAATAATTTTCAGTTCCGTTTTTGATCATTCCACCTGCTCCTATAAACATTGGTATTGTAATCGTCCTGAGATGCCGCATTTTTTTCGATTTCAATCAGGAAATCATTATAATTTCCGCAATTATCATTTGATGATGACTCTCAGCTTATTTTGCTTGGTATGGTGGAAATATCAGATGTCCACGTCCAGCAGACTATGGTGACAATTGTCTACTGATCATACTTCAAGAACATCGCAGAGAACTCTTGCAGTTCCAAGCAATGATGATTTTTGAGGGTGTTCTATCATTATATTAGTACCACTTATTTTGAGTCATGTTATTATTATTATTAAGGCCGCCAGCTGGCAGATTTGTTAGCACGCTGGAGAAAAATGCTTAGTGCTATTTCTCCCATCGAGACCTTCTGAGTTCACATTCCGCCGAGGTCGACTCTGTTTTTCATCTTTTTGGGCTTCGATAAAATAAGTACCAGTTGAACACTGGGGTCGACGTATACGACCCATCACAAACTCCCCCAAGCTGCCCTTGTGGACAAATTTGAAATGATAATAATAGTGGCATAGTACCGTAGGCTGCAGGTAGTAAGCCCTTTGTGCATGCAAGACTCCAGGAGCTCCTACAAAACGTGTGATAGAGATAATAATAATAATAATAATAATAATAATAATTCATATTATTATATGAAAAATTCACAGCTTATTTTGCTGGGTATGATGGAAAGTGTCAGTTGTCCATAGCCAGCAGACTAAGGTGACGGTTGTTTACTGGTCATGTTTCAAAAACTGTGCAAAGACTTCTTGCAGTTCCATCATCATCATTATTATTATCATTATTATTATTATTATTGTTGTCAGTTATTGTTATTATTGTTATTATTATTATTATTATTACATATATATACGTATATACATATATATATATATAAATATATATATATATATATATATATATATATATATATATATATATATGTATGTATAAAATATATTTATATTCATAATTTCACACACAAATTGCCTACTCAGGTGCACGTGTGGGTGTGTGGTAAAAAATTTCCGCCCCAAACCACGTGGTTCTGCGTCCATCTCCGTAAAGTGAAAACTCGACCAAGTGTCGTCTAAAATAGCTCTTATCTTGGGATATCACCTTGAAGAACTTAAATTTAACGAATATAGGAATGCATAACTTAATGACTTAGATTCTGATTCCTTTGCAAACCTGCCGTTGCCAAACCAATAAGTCACGGAAAATGAACACAGGAACACCAGTTGTCAAAAGGTGGTGGCAGAACCCCCCCCCCCACTCACACACACACACAAACACATAAATGTATTACGGAGGGCTTGCTTCAGTATCCGTTCAGCAACTCCACTTCCAACGCATTGGTCGGCGAAAGCCATTGAGGAAGACATTTGCCCAATGTTGCTTGTGATGGGATTGAAAAGGGAACCATGTTTGGAAAGCAAAATTCTTACCACACAGCTACGCGACGGCCTATATTTAAGTCTATGTCTTTATGTTTTTTTTGCTTACCTACAAACTTTTGACAACGGATGCTGGTTCGTTTACGTCCCCGTAACTTAATGGTACGATATAAGAAAAGAATAGGATAATTATCCAAGCTTGATAAAAGTAGATACTAAGGTCGATTCGCTCGAGTGAACTGTTTTAAGTGAGTGCTACAATAAATATAAGTGTAGCAATATATATATGTTTATATATATATAAGTTTGTATATGTATATATGTATGTATATATATATATGTGTGTATATATATATATATATATATATATATGTGTGTGTATGTATATACATATGTACATATATGTATATCTATGTGTATATATATATATATATATATATATATATATATATATATATATATATATATATATATATATATATATATATTTGTATGCATATATATATCATTCCTTTGTGTGGGTCTGTTTGCATAAGTTTGTAGCAGTTCGTGTTAAAATTTGATTTATAATTGGTTTAATCACATGAGCACAACCAAGAAGCTATATACAGATATCAACGCAAATATATATCACAAATTCATTTGATTTATAGTATACAACCACACGTACTGGCCTGCAGATAAACAAGTACGCATGCATTCATGTGTGATTGTGTGCATGTATGTACGTACATACACAGATACATATTTGGTGAAGTGCTGATTTAGTATTGAGACAAGATATTTAGACACCAAAATATCCTAAATTATCTCTAGCCTGAAGGGTCTGACGAATTGGGTGACCTTAATACGTGCACACGCAAGAGTGTATGTATAAACCATACATACAAATACAGGCACAAACACAAACACTACCTATACAATTACACATACATGAATGCACACGCAAATTTTATTTAAGCATATTTGGATGTGGATATATATATATATATATATATATATATATATATATATATATATATATATATATATATATACTCAAACACATACACACAAGCAAGTGCATACACATTGATACACTTATATTGATATATATTTATGAATATTTATGTTTGCGTGTGTATAAATATGTGTATTTATGTATACATGCCAATTCACTAAAATAATAATAGGAAACCATATATATTTTCATTCCTTTATACATATACAAATATTTGTAAGAATGTGCCCCCTTTTTCCACATAAATTATATATACTAGTATTTTTTTTTTTGTCTTCCAGACTTTTCAATTTGGCTTGCTCCTTGACAAATAGGAAGTATCTAGATAGCTCAATCTTTTACTATATTACAGTTCGACATCCCTAATTTCAAGAATGTGTATTGCAATAATTGGTACCCATGTGAACTTTCTTTTCCACAATGCTTACCAGTAAGTTACATTACTTGACTGCAATAACTATGTACTTATATAGTGCAGTTCCAGAATCTCATAAGCAAAATTAATTGTCTGACTATGGAGGCAGTTAAAACTGTCAGAACGTTACTCACATTTATGTTATATTCGTATCTTTTATTATATGCTAGAATGGTATCACAGCTATGCGTTTGTTTGGAGGAAAATTTCTATATGTTACTATATTCTATCATCATAAATTCTCAATTAGGTTATATTCTTATCTGCAGGCGTTAATGTACTTTCTTTTTAAGAAAGCCTTCGATTTATTTAGTTCATACTGAATGTTCTTAGTTTAGCAATGTACGACTTAACCCGGCGAGACCAGTCGTTTGTCAGCATTAATGAAACCACACCAAAACATCTAGCATCATGAAGTATTTATTGCAATGATGTTACTATATTCTTCTAATGGTACCCCTGGTATTACAAAAAATATCTTGACGTCTTTTATATTCACATATATATGCCCACAACATCGCTTCATTAGTAGCAAATACAATAACTCCGACGTAATGATCACAGACAAAGAAAAATTCGCTTAATTGTTGATTTGAAAACGAGTCAAAGTCTAAAGGAATTGAAGATGCAATATTATAGGAAAAAATGTTAACTTGAGAGGAAAAAAGTAAAAAATAGAACAATATAGAAAAATAGAGATTTATACGCTAGTCTATTTTCAGATTACACTGAATATAACGATAAATGATATTTGAGAGAGAAAAAACAAAACAGTTGTATTATGCATGAAATTAAACGAACGTTTTTTTTTATATGCTGCATACTTATAAATCTGAATTAGAAGTATAAAAGATTTGGACTTATTTTTATTTAAACTGATATTTCGAAAATATGAAGAGAAACAAATGATATAGAAACAAAAAATATTTCATTCATTTCTAGTTGATAATGCTTTCGGATGTAGGTACAAAATTCGAATAAACCCAAAGGATATAAGATATGCACCTGTATACATTCCCACAAATTCCACACATATATACATATCGTCAACAATTATATGTACGGATTATGTATTCATGTATGTCTGTATGTATGGATATATATCATTAAATATATTCTGTTAGAATATTATACACTGAATTTATAATGAGTGCTCTTCGTATGGAATGTCAAAAATATTAATACTATAAAGTATTTAGACATTAATACGAGCGATTATATATACTGTATTTAAAATAATAGCATGAAATTCAATACCAACACAATTCCTCACGAAGATATATATGTCCAAAATAATTTTGTATCAAAAATATATGTAAATATATGAAACATGACAGTTTAAAAATTTGTTAATGCAGCTTACGATCGTTTTACTAAAGTATTATCATTATAATGGAATCCATTGTTGATACACATTGATAAACAATACTTCTGCTCGTCAGAGATGGAGAAGATAAAGTTTTTTATAATATATCGAATGTTGTTTTAAAATTAGAAAAATATGAGAAAGTGTTTTTGAAAAATAGATTAAAATTTACTGGTTTAAATTTATGCAGGTCGACATTGGCAGTTAAATTAAAATTTTGTATATATATCCTTGGTAAGTTCGTCTCAGTAATGCATGACTAGTTTTGATTTATGCAAATAGACTTTGGTAAGAAAATATCGAGTTTATATGAATATATATATATATATCCTTGTTAAATTCATCCTGTTAATCCAAGACAATTTTGTGTAAACAGTACCTTACCCTGCATTCCAAATACTAACTCGAAATTTGTATTATATATATATATATATATATATATATATATATATATATATATATATATATATATATATATATATATATATATATATATATATATATATATATATATATATATATATATATATATCATTAGTTCTTTATTTGAATTATGAAGTTGCAGACAAATTTTTACATCGAGATATTCTGGTACATATAGAAAAAAAAACTTTGAAATATTTGAATAGTAAATATGGGAAAATACTTAAATATTTCAATAGTACATAACCCATTAATTTTAAAAGCTTTTTCTGTAGTCTAATAAGCATATTTTTTCTAAAAATTGTTTCAGATAGACAGATAAGTAACTATTTGTACTTTACACTTACGTTATCTACTGATATCATGAAATTTAAATACTAAACAGGCATTTCTTAGCATATCATATTTGTTCTTGACGGTCTTTTTATGTTCATGTATTACTTTCTTACTTCTTCAACTATTTTCTTAGTTCACTTTGAATTTAGCCATTTTTTGATTACCTTGATAACGTTGTTTTAGCACATACTTGCGGATATATTAATCTGGTTTGTAATTTATCCGCGTTTAACAAATATAATGGCGCAATAAAAACCACCGTCGTTAAAGCATGGTGCTATCATCACATTTAAATGTTTTCTCCATTCTTGTTCATGTTATCTCTCTCTCTCTCTCTCTCTCTCTCTCTCTCTCTCTCTCTCTCTCTCACTCTCTCACTCTCTCTCTCTCACTCTCTCACTCTCTCACTCACTCACTCACTCACTCTCTCTCTCTCTCTCTCTCTCTCTCTCTCTCTCTCTCTCTCTATATATATATATATATATATATATATATATATATATACATATACATATATATAGCAGCGTACGTACACTTTGGTCTCTTATATGTGTGCATATATATATATATATATATATATATATATATATATATATATATGTCTTTAAAATTTTCTTTTAAGAGGATTTGCTCGCTTTGGGTAAAAGAATATACAAGAAGATCAGCTAATTAAGATTTTATTCAGCATACTTCTCTCTCGGATAGACACATTTATGGCAGTGGTCCTTTAGTTCTTCTAAGTCCTGTAAAATAATGCGGAATTTTCGGCCTCCAGCCAGACCTTTCGTGACACCCTTAAAGCAAAAACGAAAACATAGGCGGTTAAGTTAATTATGATTTTATTCAACACATTCTCCTCTCAGATGCACGCATTTATTGCAGCGGTCCTTCAGTTCTTCTAAGCCCTGTAAATGATCGGATGTTTGGAACACCAAACATTATATATATATATATATATATATATATATAACTCGTCGGCTAATCGGCACATTGCAACCGGCGTATGCTGCCTTGACGATGATATAAGAAAAAACGTAATCATTGATAATATTCAATTCGTTAAAATGTTCCTCAATACATCTAAAATAAAAAAAGTCCACAGTTATTCAAAATAAATTTACACAAAAAAATAATGCATTAAATTGATAAATATTGACAACCGCAGCAGTGACAACAATAACAATGGTTGCTGATTTTGGTAGATTAACACCAATTTTGATACGACACTACGATCCCTAGGACTCAAACTGGAACTTTATCTTCTCGAGGATAAAGACAAGTCTGACGTCAAGAGCTAGAAACGATTCCGTTAAGCAATTTCTTTTTCGATGTAAGGATTCTGCCAGTCCATAAATGTATTAATGTCAATACCATCGTCTTAAATGCGTCGTTCTCACTGACTATGGAAGGCTTACAAACAAAATGAAATGACATCTTCCTGAAGATAAGTGTAATAGTAGGGGAAGGGGGCATACACTGCAACCAATGTTTGTTGGTAATTTCCTTGTAATGGCAGAAATCGAACCCACAATCTGGCTGTCATCAATGCAATGCCCTAACCACCAGGCTACACGCCTTCAGAGATAAGATTAATGAAAATACATAATATCATCGCCCTCCTCCTCCTCCTCCGAATCCTTTTACTCCTCCTCGTTGTCGTCACTGTCGTCGTCGTCATTATCATCATCATCAACAGCAATATGTCTGCTTTCATTACGACGGATAATATTAATACATTAAGGGGTAATGTTAAGTCATGATCCTTTATTAATCTATATTTACGTATGAGTAAAGAGCATCACTAACAACGTTACCAGCATCATCATTAGTAACGCCTTCATCTTAATTACCCCTTTTGCTTTCATAGCAAAGATAACAGGCGAGTAGCATGTTAAACATTATGCTCAAGTAATCTAATTATAGTTTACGTATGAATAATAACCGTCTGCCAAAGACGAAATAAAACTTGTAGTCCAAACGGTGCATGTATATTAGGAAAATGATGGGAATTGATTTTTTTGGATTAT
>NC_142936.1:64200686-64215686 GCF_046866305.1 Octopus bimaculoides | reverse complement strand
TGGTTCCAAACGAGAATAGAAAGCTTTTTACTAATTCTTGCACGATATACGTCTGTTGTCCCATTAAATTGATCTGACACGCTTCCTGGTTGATGTATCAGAAATCATTGTTGCAATACCATAAGAATTGAATAATTTGTTACAGTTTTTCCTGAATTGTTATATTTATATATTAAAAGTCAGATCCAGTTTTATTTATAAAACTAAATATATCATCATGAGATGTAAACTCATGAAGCGAGAACTAATTTGCTATAAATATAAAGAACTCTTATTTGCATAGACATGAAGTGTGGTAACTAACCATGTAATAATAACATATTAAACTTTTTGATTGATGAATCAACACACTTTTCAATAGACAGGAAATCATTTTACATAAAATTTATATCATATATTAAGAACAAACAGATTTTAATGAAATGTGTTCAATATCAGCACAATTAAATCAAATAAGTCTGATTTATAATATAATGAAATATATTTTAATTTTCTTCGATCAGTTTAAATGATATGAATATAATAATATTTATGATATAGATTAGACAATTTCACACAGTGAGAAATATTACCCTGTGTAATTATTGAATTCGCTGAAATGGGGATATTATGTCATTAACATATTATATAGAAGTTAAATTTCTGCCTTATTCCCTCATTCTAAAATATTATCTAATGCTTGGCTGCGCGTATTGAATTCTAGTAGAATTTACTCATTAATAATTCTGTTTACACACATGCACACAGCAAACTCACACACACACACGCACACGTTCAGAGAGAGACAGTCACACAGATGCGTGTGCGTGACTGTCTCTCTCTGAATGTGTGTGAAATTGTGTGCGCTCGCGATCTCGTGTGTATCTAAGAACATATCTATTATGTGTGCATATGTATATGTATGTTGGTATTTAGGTATGTACGTATATATATATATATTACTATACCACATCAGAATCCACCTACAGATGTATGGAATTATATTTATATTCGAAATTTAACTTATTGTTAACGTATTGTGTAATAAAATCTAAGCAGGTATATTATCAGGCTGAATTACGCTCCACAGTAAGTCACATCTGTGCACTAATCAGTTCACATCTATGCACTTATCATTAATTCCAGTCGTTTGTCAGCTCAAATATTATCTGATATTATAACTAAACTTTCTCGTCAAACGACAAAACTTGGTTTAAATTTGGCGGGCATAAGTAATTATTTCTTCGTGAAATGTAGCACATTTCTTTTTCACCGGCCACTCTATACACATTCAACCAGAGACAAAGGCTTTGCGCAAGGAATGTATTTTCTATAGTATATTACGCAACGATTTGAAATACACAAAAATGGTAATTAAAAAAAACCTTTCCTAATTATGTAAAATGAATATAATTTTTAATCTTCTTTGCCAAACTTCTCTTTCAATCAACATTGCTTCTTCCCTTAATAACCTTAACACAACGCTTATTTTTCCCTGCATTCGTACTTCTGCTCAAACAAAAATACCTGTCTCTACTTATGGAAAAGTGTATACAGCGTCCTATAGATATACACGCACAACAACTTACAGTAACCCCAAAAGGAGGAAAACAAGTACAGGTCATACCATTTATAGTGACACACAATCCGTTTCACCAAAATATATTTAGCATAACCAAAGCAAACTTGCCAGTCATTGCCCAAAGCAATGAATTAAAGAATATGATCACAGATCGGGCTATGATTCTAAGTAAAAGCCGAATTATTAACAAATGCAAAGTTTGATCTAAGCAACAATAATGCATCAGCCATTGTATCTAAATGCAATGACAAAACGATGTGGTACATGTAAGTTCATGCATATCGGTCAATATATGAACACATAAACCGGAAGAATATTTACAGATGCAAATATGAACTCAACAGTAGAAATTTAATTTACTGCACCAAACGACCAATTGGTGAAGACATACACGTTGGTCAGACTGGAAATGCATTGCCGGAACGTTCACGTGTGCACCGACAGCAAATTAGAGGCCCTGATATCCGCGAAATAACTTTAAGCAACTCTCTGGCAACATGTGGTCAGAAAAATTTATGATATTCACATTCTGAAATCTACACAAGTGAAATTGAGGGAAAATAATTTTATTCATAAATTTAAACCCCTTCTAAATGAACAGTTTTAGTAACGGTGATGATTATAAAGACAATGATGATAATAATAATAAATGCCACAGCTATTACTACTGCTATCACCACCACCACTTACGAAAACAAAAATAATGAAAGCGATGGGAGGATGATAGTAATGTTGACCAAAGGAATATTGACTCGATTGAAATGTAAAAAGTTGTGGAGTAACAACAGAGTTCAATGGAAACAGGAATGCTGCTTACAACATTCTAAAATATAGCCAAAAATTATTCCTTTAGGTACAGTCAAAGTAAAGAAACCTATACTTCCATGCCAAACATTGACGTCTAAGCCACATACTGATTAATGGAAATACAGTTAGAACTTAGTTGGTGCTCTCACCAAACCATGACAATCAAGCTGCATGCTGATTGGTCAAAATACAGTTCGTAAGATTGAGCCCATCGGAGGTCTTTTAGGGGTAAAACCTACCATTCCACTACTGTTGTCAGTTGTGGAACACGACTGTAACTACATAAACCTGATGACTGCGCATAGCTTGAATGTATTAGTTTATATCAATATTGTAAAACTGTAAAATTGCAAATAATGAAATATAAAAATCTACTAAATAACCCTTCTCTCACATATATTATTTTAAGTAAAATATTTGATGATAAGATACTTTGGATAGGCAATTTCCGAAAGTAGTTTCTTTTAAAGTTGTTCCATCCAATTTTATGAATAATGTCTCCTTGCTCTTCTAAATACAAAACGCCAAGTGCTAAAAAAATAAATGTATAAAATCCAGTCAGAAACGTTCACATTTTTAGCTTTGTTTTATTTTATTTTCTTGTACCTCATTTGCAGAATATGATAAGCATAGAGGGGTTGTGACATGGTACCAAGAAATAAAAATGTTATTGGATTTCTCCATTCCAAGCTCGAAAATTCAGCTGATGACTTTAACAATAGTGCGTTTTATAGAAGTCCTATATTTGCTTTGTTCTGATAAATAGGCAAATTACGCTAAAGTAGATCGTTCAAAGAGTTGAGTATTTCTTTACGTGCCGTGATTATTATAACGCTCTTATAATAACTACCGTTACTAAGTTGGATTTACTCATTGGAATAGAATTGTGAAATTAGAAGCAATGGCAAACGAAAGAAATGAATAATCGCATTTATGAATCTTATTGCTTATATTTCGAATTTAGTTATACTAACACTGCTATCTACTCTGCTGTTTCCAGGACAAATGGTTCGCGAAATGGTTTACTTTAATATATAAGTGATTGAATATTCTTGTGTGTAGGTGCCTGCTCTGAAATAAAATATAGCTTGTGTAAGCATTATTACATTTTTATCAAAATTATACATTCAGAATATAGAATACATGCAAAATATAAAGATAATTGTTTCTACTTACACATTTTCTACAATCACATTTTCTGTCTGCTTTCTTTTGTGAGAACGGAGATCTGTCAAAAACGAAGCCCGATACCATTTTATTTCCAATAAAAAGTGTACTGATGTAATATAAGTACACTACATCTGATAAATCACAGGTACGACCAATTAAAATGTTAACTGCAACTATGTTGATATTCTGACATAAATGATATGATCCATATGAAGTTGATTTATCTTTCAACAGTGCAACTCCTCTAATTAAAGACATGCTACAGGTACAGTTAAATACATTCATATACATTTGAAAAGATAACACAGTCCTGTCTCTTCGCCTAAGATCAAAGATATAGAGCCGTCATGATGGCGGTGGCAATCTCTTTTCTTTGACAATACGTTATATATACACACACAGACACGCACACACCCATACACACATCCCCCCACACAAACGCACACACGTGCACACGCATATAATTAATGATAAATGCGGAAAATGGAATATTCGGGAAACTTTAGTGTTCCCAACGATCGTTTCAACCCACCTTCCATCGTACTATGCAACTTCTTGTTGTGCATACCACGATCTAGACGAATCTTGCCAGGTGATGTGATAAAGTGTGTCGCGTCAAATAAACTCTGTTTCGCTTGGTTTTAATACAGCATGTTGTTAGTGCCAATATGTTTAAATCATTGCACAGAAACGGTGAGAGAGGGAAGGATGATTCTGTTGAGACTTTATAGAAAAAGACAGGGAGTAACTGAGAAAAATAAGACACACACATACATACATACATACATACATACATACATACATACATACATATATATATATATATATATATATATATATATATATATATATATATATATATATATATATATATATATATATATACGTGTTATTGGACAAGTGAAAGAAGGGCACTCATCAAATTTTTGGGAAGTTACATGTATGGATCAAAACAGTGTGATTGAAATTCGTTGGTACACATGAATTTCAAGCGTGATGCTTGTCTGCGGCCATTTTAAATTTGAATGAAAGAAGTTGATTGTTATTTCCGTAAGATGGGCTGAGATTTGTCGAGGAAGGTCAAGCGGTGTCGTGGTTTGATGTTGGTATATCGATAACAGTTGGAAAATACCGCATGAAGAACAGGAAATCGACCATGTCGTGGACAAGAAATCGACCATGTCGTGGACAAGAAATCGACCACGTGGTGGACGGGAAATCGGTTGGATGATTGGATAGCAAGTAGGAAGGGGTGGTATGTGCATATATATATATATACTTGTATATGTGGTTGTATAGACCCCTCACAGGTTTTGCGTGCATGTCTGTATTGGGGCGAGCGTGCGCATCTGCACATGGACGGGAACGCGCACGCCCACACATACACACATGGACAAACACACATATATGAACGAACATACGAGCGCACACGCACACATACACACCCATACACACACACCCACCCATACTCATGCGTATTCGTTTATATACATATGTACATATAAACGAATTGGAAGACTACTTTCATATATATATATATATATATATATATATATATATATATATATATATGACACAGATATACGTATATTTGCGTGTGCTTTTGCATATGTTTATGTAATTTTTTTGTGCGTGTAGGAACCAAGAAGATATATGTATATGAACAGAAATATCAGAACGAAACGATTTTAGCTCGGAGCAGCCGGTGTGTGTAGGCTTCAAAAAGCAATGGTTTTGTTATATAGATCAAAGTGTGAATATGTTTTCTATTGATCGTATTTGCTACATAAGACACCGGTGTCCAGTGCACAAGAACATATAGATTACTGGAGATTTATTACTGCTATGCTCTCTGAACCTTACATTTCATCGGAATGTTGTTGCAAAAGGAATGTTTTGTATTCCAGTTCCTATCAAATTGTCACGCCTGTCATCGTTTACGTTTTATTGAGATTTTCAGTCACTGTTTTATCGAGTGTAGTTAGCTTACGCTATATGCATCGATTGATATCTTCAGCATCAGCTATACGTCAAAACCCTTGAAATTATTCTTAATCTTGAATACCACATCCTTTGATAGATCATGTAGACTTCATATTTGATCTACACACAGACGCACAGGCACAAACGCATTCACGCACGCGCACATACACACATATATATGAATGCATATAAATATATATATGTACATATATACATACAAATATATATGTATAAATAAGCATAAATACATACAAAACATATGTATATCACATGGGCATATGCATATGTATATGTATATATAAATATATATATATATATATATATATATATATATATATATATATATATATATATATATATATATATATATATATATATATATACATATATA
This sequence comes from Octopus bimaculoides, assembly GCF_046866305.1. NCBI lineage: Eukaryota > Metazoa > Mollusca > Cephalopoda > Octopoda > Octopodidae > Octopus > Octopus bimaculoides. The sequence goes on along the minus strand of NC_142936.1, from coordinate 64,209,774 downwards.
TACACACAAATATTTGTATACACACATATGCATGTATGTATGTGTGTTTACATATTCGCTTACAATTTATATATAGTTCATACAAGGATTCTGGTCTTAATCACTATTCTGCAATGTGTCATATGCTAAATTGTTCTGAAATTAATCATTAGCTTCTTCATCTCATTTCATTGACGTCGCTGCGGTCAATATTCCGAAGATGAAAGCTGCAGATATATTTTCTTGGGTCTTATGTACTTCTAAAATACTTAATGACCATTCGCCATTTCACACCACGTGTGCTGTAATGGAATAGCATTTTTGTGGAAAAGATTTATTGCAAAGTGTAATGTACTACATAAAAATATCCCATATGTACATACGCATATGCACAGACAAAAATAAAAACGTAGACACTCACACACAACACATATACACTACAGGTTTCTTTCAGTTTCCGTTTACCAAATCCACTCAAAATGATTCTGTCGATCCAAAATTGCAATAGAGAACACTTGCCTGCGGTTCCACGAAGTGGGACTGAATCTGTAGCCTAAAACTGTGGAAAAATAGAAAAGAAGAACAATAGGCAGAGGGAACAACAAGCAGGGTATATTAGTGCATGGTCATGAAAAATGGAAGTGTTATGTGAAATATCAGGCCACTCTATTCTACAGAAATGGATGAGTAGAAAAAATACGTGGAAAGAAGATATATATATATATATATATATATATATATATATATATATATATGCGTGTGTGTGTGTGTGTGTGTGTGTGTGTGATGCTTGTGTGTACTAGTAAGAGATCAAGTGCTTAACAATATAAAGGTGATAAATGCTCTGTTGATCTAATGAGAGAGGGTGTGTTATTAAATGAAATGGAAATTAGAAGAGGAAAGTTAAAAAATTAATGGACTTAAAAAATTACTTGGAACTAAGTTAATATTTGTACCAAAATTTACTTCAATATCCACGCTCGATAGGTGTTGATGCAAGGATATACTTATGAATAAAATAAAGTAAAGGGTTCTGTATTGTGTAGAGCAGTATGTTATACGTAATAAAGTTGGGAAAAAAAATATTTATATATATTTTTGAAGGGAGATGGATGTAAGAAGGAGCAATGAAATCAAAATTATATAGTTGTGGAGACACATCGTATTGATCATTGTTGAAAGTAATGTTGATGTTATGTTATATTGAAATTAATGTTTAAGTTCATGTTATATAGAAGTGCTGGATATCCTAATTTTGATTCAAAAGATAGAAAGTGTTCAGATAATATATAATGGTATAATTAATTGGTTTCCTATTATATATGTCATTGTCGCAATGAATCATAAAATACTATAGGATCTTTGCATTATTATTATTATTATTATTATTATTATTATTATCATCGTCGTCGTCGTTATCATCATCATCATCATCATCATCATTATTATTAAAGTTATTATGATTATTGCTATCATTATTATTATTGTTATAATAATAATAATTATTATTTATTTATTTATTATTATTATCTGCATACTTTATTCCTGACCCAAATTTCAATTAATGCTTTCGCTTATTTTTATTTAAATAAAATAAAAGATGTTTCTCATATTTTCCTGCTGTGGTCTTTACGCATTAATAGTACTATTTCATTCTTGTTTGTAGTCATCGGTACCGCCTAACTCAAGACACAAAATAATTATCTTAAATTCAACCATCACTGAGGGGAGAAAGAGAGACAGAGACTGAAAATTCTCAAATGGAAACAAAATAGTACCTGAGACGCTATGCCTTGCAAAAACAAGTCCTTTGTTGTTCTTACACTTGATGTAATTGCCACGGACTAGTCCGCAAGCCCACTTTTGCTCTCCTCGATAACATATGCTATATCTGTTCAGTCGGATGCAAACTAATAAATAACTATTTACATTTGTATATTTATAGACTCTTACCTAGCCAGAGTGAATGAGAAACGGCAGATATTATTGTAACAATAATTAAGAATAATTGTAAGAATAATTAACAATAGTTAGTTATTAGAATTGGGAACAATACCATTACCCATGGTACTGAATATGCTACTTAACGTATATATCCATATTACTGCGGGACGCGTTTTGTGAAAGTTTCTGGTATGGACGAAATATCTAGTGTGCAGAAAATCAGAGAACATCATTCAATTAAGTTCTCAAACGTGTTTTGGAGAAAGTTAATAGATTCTACTAAAATCTCAGCCTTTGGGTAGCTGTTTAATGATATCTACCTACATTTTTATTATGTACCATATCTATACAGCACAGGAATATAGCATGTCCTCCATGTCTATTTCATTTTGAGGCATGTGAAAGTATATATCGACACGTATCCTTTATAATCATTTTCTTTACAGAGTACTTTATGAAACATAAAATTATTCATTGAAACACCGTACTGCATACACATTATTGGGAAAAATTCATCAAATTCATAGCAACTTCAAAAATAATTGAAAAGATGTAAACACAATGTAACTAAGTTAAATAGGAGAAACTGAGTGCATTAACCGAATTGATATAGCCATATTATGGAATAGAGTTCAGCACCTGAGGCGAAATTATTCTTCAAAATAGTGCATAGATTAGATCCTTTCATAAATTTGCGCTTATGACACCTAACATTAATGCATAACTTAAATACAACCTCATTAACAGCAGAGCAAAATATCACATACGTGAGAATAAATATGATTTCATATACACATTCAAACTGAATAATACACGAAAAGGTTGATTGAGAGAGAATGTGAAACAATAACTAAAATGATCAAAGTATTCTCACCTCGTGCAAAATAGCTAACATTGTAAAAAAAAAAAAAAATTTAAATGACTAACAATTTAGTCAAATTAAAAATAATGTCCAAATTGTTTGATACTTATATTAGCAAAAATGGGAAATTGAATCTCCTATTCGCTGTCAGCAAGATTTTAACTCTAAACTTAAAGTGTCCAGATTATCAACTGCCGAGATAGTGTCTAATACCTTACCGAGTGTAAAGTATCTTTACACCAATCTTAAAGCCATAAAATGACTATAATGAAACACATTAAATAATTAAAATGCCATTTGATGATGACATGGAACGTAATAAACTGTCAGTGGTGTTTGGTAAATTATTGATCTCAATCGAATTGCAAATACTATGAAGGTTTGCTGAATCATCTCAAATATCTCTGTAATAACAGTTTCAATAACATGTTTAGAACGAAAATGGGTTTCATACATTGTACACTGACAAAGATGCACATAAACTCAGTCATATATGTAATAACATGTTTGCATATGTATATATGAACCCATTGACAGCGAATACGATTCGAATTATACATCAGAATAAATTTGCTAGCTCATGCTAGTGAAGCTACTCTAGTTGTCACAAGCTGCATAAACCCTCAACAGCTACTTTCTCAAATTATGTGTTTATAACCACATGACTAAATCCTCCTAAACTGTACTCTAACACACTGTCTGTCTGTCTATCTATCTCTCTATCTATCTATCTATCTATCTGTCTGTCTATATGTCTGCCTGTCTATCTATCAATATATACGCGCGTATATATATTATAGTTTACTAGCAAACGCACCCACACTTTGGGTGGTTTAATTTGCTTTGGTGGTATTTGTTTCAACAGATAATCGAACTACCGAGTAGGTTTATGATTAGCACGTCAATTTATGTTTCCGATTAACCTAGGAACGGAAAACCAAATTGAAGTCTGGTTATTGTAGAAGTCGTTGCACGTTAATGATCATAGAACATATAAGTTTGCAAGCTATGCAAAGTAGAGCTACTAAAATATGTTAGGGGTAGATTACGGATAATGAGAACAAAGTATAGTTGTGTTACATGAAAGCGAAATTTCTTGTGATTGTTTAAAAAAGGCTAGAGCTACAATGATAAAACGTATTTGAAACAATGGACAACAGTCGAAATATCATAATGGATGGGCAAATAAGCATTGTTAAAGTGAAACAGCATTAGTAGGTAAACAAAAGTATCAACAAATAGAAGAGTGGGTAGGGAATATCATCTTTCAAGTAACTCAGAATAGCTAAGGGTAAGCTTGCCAAAGTTTAATGCATTTTAAATATGGAGATTAGGATTGTTTGGTATTGGATATTCATCGCGTACAGTGCTCCTAGTCAGTTTAATCACCATTGTAGGTGGACAGTCGAAATAAATAGGCATAATCCTTCCACTTTTATAATATTCTCTAACAAAAATACTCAGACATTACACACCAATACACATATAAAAAAATATAAAAGTAATAATACACAATTACAACATATAAATAAATAATATATCCAAAAAGTGGGAAAACAACTAAAAAATATTCTGTAATGCAAATATCTGACCTTATAGATTTTAAGAGTATGGAAAACAGTCGAAATAAACAGACAACTCTCACTTTTATAATATTCTCTAAAACACACAATACAGATATATAAAAAAAATGTAGAAAGTAATAATACACAATTAAAACATATAAATATATAATAAATAAAAAATGTGAAAACCACTAAAATATTCTCTAATGCCAATATACGATCATGTAGATTTAAAAAGTATGGAAGACCCTACATAAAAAAAAAACTATGGGATCTATTTTAAAACGGGGGCACCAGTTTTCATTTATGTTTTATGTAGTGTTTTTGGTACCGAAAGACTTTCAAACTTCGTATACTTATCTATCTTGTGTTATAGAACAGAAAAAAAAAATTGTATTCGAATTTATTTCATGTAAAAAATTTTCTTATTTCGATAATTTCTACTAATGACTGACGTCTATTCAGTTGAAAACAGTTAGCGCTGTAACGGTGTATATCGTATTAATCCCCTAACCCTAACTAGACTGTTAACCGTAACCGTAACCCTAACCCTAATCCTAAAACTAACCCTAACTCCAGAATCCGAACTCTAAAATTGTTACACACATAGATACGCACAGCGTAATTTATTATATAAACAATATATGCGTATAAATTACGATTAAACCGGATGAAATGTCACAGGGAATAACATTTTTATGACCGCCCAGCAGTAACTCTATTCAGCTGAATAGAAGTCAGTGATTGGCTGAAATTACAGAAATACGACAACTTTAATTAGAGAAAAACCCGTGTAAACCACCGTTTTTCCCGGTTTGTCCATTTATGCGGGAGCTCCGGTTAAAATATTGTAGTGCATGACGATCCGAGGGAAATAAGTAATGTGTGTGTGTAAACTTTGGTGAAATTCGGTTGAGAATTGTGGAAATGTATACGTTAGTCGATATACACACACATACTATGATTTATATATATTAGATTATGTTATAAAATTTAAATAACTAAGGCACCAAAGTAGGGATAGCGCACCCGTGCACTAACAGTGTGTAAGGGCACTCATGTATTTAGAAATTTAAACACAGACTTTTCTTACAATTACAAGTATATACCAAGTAAACAAAGTATACATAAAGTCACACAGGAGTATATTCAGGCACGTATTCCACGATTCACTGTGGGCTCAAAATCTTATGCAGGAAGCTTTCGGGTTTGGCAGCCCACTCTGTTCCATCCATCCATCCATCCATCCATCCATCCATCCATCCATCCATCCATCCACATACATACATACATATAATAACGAATTAAAACAATATTTGATTAAATATCAGACTTGGTACATAAGTACCAGCCGAATGGTATTATTACAGTGTATGTAGATAGTTAGACCCTGCTGAGTGAAGAAATCTGCTCTTAGCTATTCAGACATGTACATTTTGTTAAATATATTGTCCATAACATGTACGAAGGGCAGATTCCAAGATAGATGAATAATATATAAATGAGTAACAGAAAGATACAGGTGTCAATCCAATGCGGCCTTTTCCAATGACTCATTTAGTTGATTAATGAAAACATTACATCTTTGTAAAGAAACCGTTTTCGTCAAAACAATGGACATTCACAATGATTTAACATAGCAAAAATATTTACATTCATTCTGCTACTATTTCAGTTGGCAGAATGGATTTACCAGAATATTGTATATCTGGTCAAAAGAAAGAAGTTTATGGGTTAGTAGAATTTTTGGGAGAGGGAAGAAATAATTGACTCAAGTGACCCAGATATCTATACTTCTAACAAGAAAGGAAGGCGCGACTCGTATAGACTAGATTAATTTATTTATCAAGATGTTGTTTAACGTCTACTGGTCAGTGGTAAGAAATGAATTGTGGTCAAATCGACCTACTAAATGATCAACGTCGTATGTGATGGAAGCAATACACAGGCTTTATCTTTTCAAATAGGAAAGGCAGAGGGTAGTAATAGAGAAATGAGGAATGGGGAAGGGATGTTATGAAGAAAGAAAAAAGAACGAAAGCTGACCCAACCTCTATTAATCACCGTATTAGTAGAGGAAAACTTTGAATGATAATGAAATAAAGATTATATGGGCAAGCCCTAAACTAGGAGCGGGAATAATTGCTTGGGAATAAAAGGGACTACTACAATTTAGCGTAGTTAGAATATTATAGCAGCAAGATAAATTAAAAATTAAATATGGGTAAAAAAAAATTTAATTTACATAAAATTGTAAGAAGAGATGCATTAAGATATAAGATTAATAAGAAAATTAAAATTTAAAGAAGTGCAGAGTATATAAATTATAATAAGGTAAAAATGAAGATGTATAAAATTTCTAAAAGAAGTGCCAATAAAATATAAGCAAATCGTTATTTGAACATACAGCTTAGATAATTCTATAACTCAGCTCTATCTAAGGCAAGATACAAAGAGAAGATTACTTTTCAAAACTCGGAAAGGTCGACAGACTGTAACAGCAACTTAACTAAATATTGAGACTAAATCGAACATCAATATCAAGGAACATATGAATATTGATCATTCTACAAATTCTTACAGTCCGACTGAATCCGTTGAACATAATAAAAATAATATAAAAAAAGAGCATAGAGCCAAGCGAGTAACTAATCTAGCAGACATTTATGATTTGACGGGCAACATTTTTTTATGTAGTGTTTTTGGTACCGAAACACTTTCAAACTTGGTATACTTGTATATTTTGTGGTATAGAACAGATAAAAAATTTTGTATTCGAAGTTATTTCACGTTAAACATTGTCTTATTTCGATAATTTCAACTAATCACTGACGTCTATTCAGTTGAATACAGTTTGTGCTGTGACGGTGTATATGGTATTAATCCCCGTTAGTTCTGACATTTCCGATTAACTAGATTGTTCGTAAACAAAGGGAAATACTTGAATATTGCCTGCACTTGTTATTGGAGCTACCAGAATTATTAATGCACCTCCACCAAGTGCTTCATTTCCTAGAAATAGAAGCCAAATCTTCTTCAAATCAAACTCTAGTTTAGGGTTAGAGTTCGGGTTTTAGAGTTAGCGTTAGGGTTGGGGTTAGGGTTGGGGTTATGAGTGAGATTATGGCAAAAATATACACACACAGATACGCACTGCGTAATTTATTATATAAACAATATATGCGTATAAATTACGATTAAACCGGATGAAATATGTCACAGGGAATAACACACTTAACACCGGCTGTTTACAAAAGAGCACTGACTGTATTCAGCTGAATAGACATCAGTGATTGGTTGAAATTACAGAAAGACAACAACTTTAACATGAAATAACTTGCGATGTACAATTTTTTGTTAAGAAGGCTAAGAGAAAAAGTTGTTTTGTATGACACATTCTACCAGTGTCCCAAGTTTGAAAGTGTTTCGTTAAGAAAACAAGTGTTGGCCGTCAAATCACAAAGATCCAACCTAGCATATAGATCAGGCGGTTCTAATAGTACTAAGGTGGTTCTTATAGTCTTAGAATAATGGAATAAGTGATAGGGGTGGAGGAATGTCAATTATGCATACTAATAGCGAGGGTCTAGATGGGAAGAATATATATATATATATATATATATATATATATATATATATATATATATATATATATATATATATATATGAATGAAATATATATATATATGAATGAAAAGAAATTGAAAATGTACTGAGAGTGATGTATTTATTACGAATACATTACATAAAACCCTGGAATTGCAGAGTATCTTTGATATTTGCATCTATAAAATGGGACAACTTAAGGATGCCACATAAGTCTAAATAAGTGTAAGCACAATATCGTTTGACATCTTCTAGTCTAGTGTATACATATAACCTCGATGTATTTATATATATATATATGTGTGTGTGTGTGTGTGTGTGTGTGTGTGTGTGTGTGTGTGTGTGTGTGTGTGTGTGTGTGTGTGTGCGTGAGTGTGTGTTTGTATGTGTATGCGTGTGTGTACGTGTTGAAATATTTGTATATAAAATACCATCTGGACCATGTTTTGATTGAGAATTTACAGTTCACGGATGCGATTTGTATTCCCTTTCTATTTATTCTACAGCCGCTATCAAATCGATGGGTCTTCATCTTTTTTAGGCAGCGGGTAGTCTTCGCCGGTCAGCGATAGAAACACGAGTGCTTTTATGGACACATCTATATAAGAGGTCCTCTCACGATAAATGACGCAATATTTTGTGATGTAACATATCTGAGTCTTTAAGGGGGATATAGATATTATCTTTTGATATAGTAATACTGCTTCTGCCGGTATTAATTATTTTTTAATAAGCCCATTGAATCTTTCGGTCACCAGGTCCTGAATAGACACTGTGATTCAATATATCGACGAGAGAATCGACTGCTATGTTTAACCGGACGTCCCTCAATGACAAGTTCAGGGAGAGGCGAAGTCACGTGAGCTGTCTGTTTCGATGCGCGTAGACGATAGCAGCACGAGTGCTCTTATGCAGCACAATACCATATGATGTTCACGCTCACCAAAAGCTAGACGTCTTTTACGTTTCCAGCATACGTACTAATATAGAAGACTACACTGGAGAGAAATGTACAGTGGGACAAAGGAACTAACGTGTCTCAATTAGACATTCGTCGCATTGGGAAAATCAACACAAAATGACTCCATCCAGTGAGATATAATTATGATTTAATATACCCATGATTTACATG
>NC_142936.1:64175719-64197686 GCF_046866305.1 Octopus bimaculoides | reverse complement strand
TAAGTCGTGTATTAGCGTGTGTATATGTAAATATATAAAAACAAAAAGATAAAGAGAGCAAAGGTAAGGTTGAAGAATTTTATGGATAGAGTCTTACAGCTGTTTCTGGGAAGATCCAGTACTTCCCTTCATCGGAGACAGAAAAAATACAGTAATCTATTATTATATCCATAGGGGGATATTTTTAGTATGAAGTGGTAAGGAGTGTGATGTGCTGAAAAAAGAGAGAACAATACTTGAAGTGTAGGATTACTTTGCACGGATTTCTACACGGATATTTACCACTGTTCTCTCTTTTTTCAGCACATCACACTCTTTACCACTTCATACTTAAAATATCCGCCTATGGATATAATAATAGATTACTTTATTTTTTCTGTCTCCGATGAAGGGAAATACTGGATCTTCCCAGAAACAGCTGTAAGACTCTATCCATAAAATTCTTCAACCTTACCTTTGCTCTCTTTATCCTTTTGTTTTTATATATTTACATATATATATATATATATATAGTTATTACGCATAAGAACAGTGATTTTGGATTCTCGAGAGGTAACTTATTAGCATTCCGATATAGTACCAGTTCTAGCTCACCACGTCAAATAATAGGGAACACATAGAATTATTGTGGATAAAAAATTACGCGATAATTTATTCAATAGGTAAATACTGAGTTTTATACGCCATACACGGTATATAATCAAAACATGATAATGAAAAATGGAGATTTAAAGGTCTTCAAATCTACTTGTTTTAACAACATTATTCTCAGTAAATTCATATTGGCTAACAATGCGACCCGTTTTTCTGTTGCATAAGTGATCTAATGCCTTTTGGTGTCACTTTTATGCACATTAACTTTGTTCAGTTGCAGTTTATATTCATCCAGGAGAGACAATCTTATGCATCCTTGTTTAAGATTTTACTCATAGCGGTGGGTGTACCAAACTGGAAAATTCAGTGTTAGATTTTCCTTCTTAGGCGCAAGCGCAGGCGTGCCAGTTTGATAAGAAGCTTGTTTCCCAACCGCATAATTCGCGTTTCAGATCCACGGTGAGGGACCTTCGGCAAGTGTCTTCTACTACAGCCTCGGGTTGACCTAAAGACTTGTGAGTGGATTTGGAGAAGCTCGTCGTATATATATATATGTGTGTGTGTGTGTGTGTGTGTATGTGTGTGTGTGTGTGTGTGTGTGTGTGTGTGTGTGTGTGTGTGTGTGTTTGTGAGTATGAATCTGTTTGGCAAAAGACCCGATAAAATGAGTACCAGGCTTACAAAGAATTATTCCAGAGGGCGATTTCTTTGACTAAAAGGCGGTGATTGAAACAAATAAAAGAATACTTAAATGATATCAACATTTTTGCAATATTGTATTTCAAAGGGATGTCTAGTATCACGTACACTAAGATTTTAAACCTAGTGTCATAAACTTGGTGTCATCAAATCTTTACACTTAAAAGCTTTTCACTTAAAAGCTTTTCACTTAAATTCTAAAAAGTAAAGAGAAAAATAAAGAGATATGAGGTTTATTGCGAACTTGTTAAATATCTTAGTACAGTACTAGGTCAACTTGTGTGCACTTCTATCAGCTTGATTGCAACTGAACTAACTAAATATTCATGAATAGCGCATCAAATGACATTAGGACACTTATCCAGCGGAAACGCGTGCCGGACTGGAATATAAGGTGAATTTAATCAGAATAATACTGTAATAAACGCGCGCGCGCGCAGATATTCACACACACGCACAAACACACACATGCAAAAACTCACACACGCATGTGTGCATGTGTGTGTGCGTGTGCGTGTGCGTGTGTGTGTGTGTGTGTGTGTGTGTGTATATATATATATATATATATATCGAGAAAGAAATAGAGAGAGAAAGCGGGGGAAAGAAAGAGAACGAGAGAGGTTTATACACACATATGGACAAGCACAAGCACATGTGCATGTGTACATATAAAACAAATGATTGACCTATACTTGTCTTAGACAAAATATAGAACTAAAGGAATATAAATTTGTTGCTAATTATTTCTTTGTACAATAACTGCAGAGTGCCGTAAGAAGCTTATTTGTAAATGATTAATGAATGCAACTAAAAATATAAATAGATCTCTTTTGTCGGTTCTCTAAGGGCAAAAAAATTAACTCAGTACTAATATAAATGAAATCTACTTCCTTTATTAATATATACAGTAGCAATAGTAAAGGATGGATGGAAATCTAAGGTAAATAGATTTTGCTTTACGGAAGCCCATGGTACACTAAGAGTTCCTGTAAAGCAATAAGTCTGCAAAACTGGGGGTAACTACAGTAAAGAAACCAAAATTATTGAAACCCAGATAAGTGCATTTTGGTGAGACGAAGAGTACTTTATTGTGACATATTTTGGATGTGAAAATATGACACAATTTGTTCGAACAAAACTTTGTAGCAGTTATATTAATAAGGCATTTCCTACCGCGATATAACGAATTAAGGTATGCAGAATTAATAAGTTACCAATGAATAATAAGTTACAATGAAAGTTACAGCTTATAGAATATATGGTCGCATAAGCTAATAGAGCTATTTGAAAATATACAAAACTCAAATATTTCTGAATACATAGACTAAAAATACATATCTAAACACTAAAATAACTTTGTCAATTGAAATCTCTATTTGTAACTTTAAATCATCTAATTATAGCTACCGAACTATATCAAATATATACTTACTATTACATTACTTACCATTTTGATGGTTGTAACATAAAATTTCACAACACACTTTATACTTTATGCCTCTGCTACGTCTATCAAGTGCATTTATAAAAAAAACACTTTCATTCCACGCCCATTTCGTAGTTTAGGTGCCCTACATTTGAACAGTATTTTATTCATCGACAAACATAACCCTAATTAACTTCTCTTTCACCTAATCAACCATCATAAATATTCTATGAATTAGTTAACCACAATTAAAAAAAATTATACAAACAGTAAAAATGCAATTAAACCAGATTCATCTAACTTTATTGCATTTCACCTGCATTTATCACTCGGATTATTTATAATATCGATCATAAATCTAATTGTATGCCAAAACATTCGGCTATATATCCGGTTATAGAATTCCTTCAAATTGACGTTTAGTACACTCTAGGTCTAAGCATTCAAATAATCACATATACTAAAATATTATCACCTAATTCTAAAGAATTAACTATATAACCTATTTGATTCTCACTTCCACTTTGCAATACACACACACACACACACACACACACACACACACAGACACACACACACACACACACACACACACGCATATATATCTATGTAATTGACACATAAATTTTACATCACCATGATGGAAGGAAAATGGCTAACCAAAATATGTATAACCAAAAATTAGTAAGCGCAGGGAATGTGCTCCACTGTGGGAATCAGTAAAATTATTATGCTAAATTGGAAGACGTTTCCGGAAACTATTTTAGGGAGTCAAAACAGATTTAGCATAAACCATTTAGTATACACCATTGAGTTTCGAATCAGTATGCTCTACACTTAGGAAGATTAGGAAATAATTTTGGATTATCTTTTGCTTTTGAGTTCTTTTGGTAAGATCTAGTACGTGTTTAGTATTTGAGAATGGAAGTGTGAGCTCTCATATGCTTCTTTGGGCAGTATATAGCTAACAAAATGATGTCAATGGTCGCTGCATCATTACGTGTACGTATAATGAAATATTGAAAGAAATTGCCGCTGAAAAAATGGGTGAGAAACAGAAGCCTTAGGCTAGCAGTTTTGGCTGCACAGAGTGACAAGTGTTACATGTGACGATAGCAAAGTTATTATTTTTAGTAAATGTTTCGTAAGTGGGAACGCACTTGTAAGTTGTGTGAGAATGTAAGCTTCCATTAGCTGTAAATTTACAGGAGCCTAACTACATGGATAAGTAGACCGGTACATAGGTAGAGCGAGAAATAAATTAAATGATTTAGGCTGTATAACTAAAATTTGTGACATTAGAAATAAGTCTCATAAGACAAAAGAGTGTACTATTTCGAAGTTGAATACAAATTGATCTACACAAGAAATCAATAATAAAATGGAACGAGTAAGAAAGCTGAGTTCTGCGTATGTGGAAGAAATCTCATTGAATACTAATCGTAATAAAAGTGACACTTTCAAGTTCAGAATTTTTATACTTGGGGATGCCACCGGGTTTTACTGACTTTATATGCAGCTGTGAGTGGTGCTTTTGTATGTAAGGGGCTCAGCAAAGATGCAGTAGAGAGTACTGCTCAAAGCACCAGTTGACATGTTGAGGTAGGAGGATTCTGCTGTAAGTTTGATGTAAATCGATTAGACCAGCTGCATTGACAATTTGATTGCAAACACTAGCCTGGAATGTATCCAGAACCTGTTGGTAGTGATGATGGGCCGAGGAGCGTGGTGGATAGACTTTGTTGCTGCTGCGACACGGATAGAAAAACGGCCGTGAAAAGAAACATAACAAGTAACTGCAGAATATGTGGCGATGGACAAGAAACAATAAATCATATTATCTCTGACTGCCCAGTTCTGGCTAAGAAGGAATATATTCACAAACACGACAGAGCTGGGACCTATATACACTGGAAGCTATGCTAACACTATGGAATAACAACAGAAAAAAAGATGGTATAAACACACGCAAGAAAAGGTCACAGAAAATGAGAAAGCAACCATACTCTGGGATATGCCAATACACACAGATAGAAAAATGAAGGCCAATAGCCTAGATATCGTTGTCAAAGATCATCAAGAAAAAAATGCTTTCTATTTAATGTATCAATGCCAGCAGATAACAACGTTTACCTAAAAGAAATGGAGAAACTTTCAAAATGCAAAGACCTGGAAATAGAGGTAACTCGAATGTGGAATCTAAAAACAGAAACAATTCCTATCATAGTAGGTGCCTTAAGTATAATAAAAAAATATTCAGACAAATACATAACAAAAACACCAGGACTTACAGATATATATAACATACAGAAAATTGCACTACTGGGCACTACACACATGCTACGCAAAACACTTTCAATACAGTAAACATAAGAGCATCACAGCAAACTACAGCACATAACCAAGGCACACAGAGCTGCGCTCGGTAGTGAAGTGAAAGCACGTTATAAAAATAAAACTACTGAATAATAATAATAATAATAATAATAATAATAATAATAATAATAATAATAATAATAATAATAATAATAATAATAATAATAATCACAATTATCATAATAATAATAATAATCCACTTAAACGGCAAACCCACAAAATTACAGACTACTAACATGTCACCCTACAATTTACAAAGCTTTCCTGCAATAATATCGCGGAGAATGGGCGAAAATCTGGAAGAAAAACACTGTTTCCAGAAGTGCAGAAGTGGTGTTACAAGGGCTGATACAGATGTAAAAATCAGTTATTGATCAATAAAGCCGTAACTGAAGAGAGTCATTAGGAAAAAGACGGGTATGAGTATAGCTTGGATCGATTATCGAAAGATTTTTGATAGTATTCCCCACGCATGAATTCTAGAAACACTAGCCATGAACAAGGTAGCACCCATAATCATAAAACATATAAAACATTTCATGAATAAGTATCAAACAACGTTACAGTTTCGGACAAAAGAGGGACTCATAAAAGCCAAAGCCATTCCCATTAGCAGAGGAATATTCCAAAGACACACGCTCTCTCCACTTCTTTTTCTGCTTTGCAGTGAAATCTTTATCTGACATGCTAAACAAAACTGGATGTGAATACAACTCATACGGCAAAACACTCAACCATCTCTTGTATATATGTAATTTAAAACTGCATGCTGCAAGTGATAAATAGTTGGAAACATTACTACAGGCAGTACATGGACTTACCAAATAAATAAACATGAAATTTGGTTGCGAAAAATGTGCGAAAGCAACCTTGAAAAGAGGAAAACTAGTTAAGAGTAACAACTTCGCACTGGATAAAATAAAAGAAATAATAGAATTAACCCAAAGCCAAACATACAAACACTTAGGAATAAATGAATTAGATACGATACAAGACACAGAAATGAAACAAAAGATAAAAAAAAGGAATACTATAGACGAGTTAGGTTAATACTGAAAACAGAGCTGAATGCGAAAAACAAGATAATAGGTGTCTACACTCTAGCCGTCCCAGTTATAAGTTGCAGCAATAATATTCTTAACTGGACTCTAAATGAACTAATCAAAATAGATAATGAGAGGTTTTAGGATGCACAACCCAAAATCTGACGTAGAAACGTAATACATACAACGGTATGTAGAAAGGTAATACATAGAAAGCAGAGGCCTTACACATCTAGAAAACTGTTACAAATAACCACCATAGAATTACAGAAGTACCTGCTTCAGAATTAAGAAAAGCTCATACAAATAGCCACAAAACAGGAAAAAACAAAACAAACTGTTTTCTATCTTTAAGGAAGCTGACAAATACAAAAAAGAAGTCATAGTAACTAACAACTACGAAGAAAAAAAGAAACAACAAAAGCTGTGAAACAAGTAAAATCGCAACTAAAACTGGAACAGCCATGGACCATGATAACACGATGTCAAGAAAACGTCCTTACACGGCAAATATTGGGCTAAGCCAAATGAAAGAGAAATAAACAAATCAAAATCCCAACAATGGCTGAGAAGCTCAGGACTCAGAGCAGATACTGAAGGATTTATAATTACAAGATCAAAGCCTTACTACCAGTAATCACCAAAAACACATATTGAAAAGAAATACAAGTAACTGCAGAATAATTGTTGATGGAGAATAAGCAATAAATCGTATTCTCGCTGGTTGCACAGTCCTGGATAAAAAAGGAATATATTCACACGATAAAGTTGGGATCTATATACACTGGAAGCTATGCCTGCGCTATCGAATATCAACAGAAAAAAGATGGTAGAGGCTTACCCCAGAAACAATCACAGAAAATGAGAAAGCAACCATATTTTGGGATATACCAATACACACAGACAAAAAAAAAAAAGAGAAATCAAAGCTAATAGGCGGATATAGTTGACAGAAATCAGAAAGGGTAAAAAATGGTTTCTAATCGATGCATCAATACTAGCAAATGACAACGTTTTCTAAAGAAACGGAGAAACTTTCAAAATACAAAGATCTGGAAATAGAGGTAACTCGAATATAGAGCCTAAAAACATAAACATTTCCTATTATAGTAGGCGCATTAGGTATGATAATAAAAACAGCATTCAGACAAATACATAATAAAAATACCACGACTTACAAATATATATATGTATATATAACATACAAAAAATAGCACTTCTGTATCTTATATTACATATAACTATATATAGCATACAAAAGATAGCACTTATAGGCACCGCACACATCCTGCGTAAACTACTTTCAATACAGTGAAATTAGGTGCACCACAACAAACCACAGCACATACCCAAAACACACAGAGATGCACTCGGTAGTGCAGTGAAAGCACGTGATGAAATTGAGACTACTGAATAATAATGATGATGATAATAGTAATAATAACAACCATTAAATCCAAATATGGAATAAATAAATAGTGTTCATATCCTAAGAAATATATTGTCTGTATAGTCCACAAAACATTTTAATCTGTAAACATTGTCGAAAGTACTTTCAACAGTACACAATAGCAAACACCTGTTACTTCATCTTAACATCACAGTATAACCTCATAATTAAATTATATTTAAAACAAACTTCTAATTTTTTTATGTCTTGACAAACATTCTCTAGAACAATACTCTGTACAAAACCAAAAAGATGGCACCCTAATCATAACACCAACATGAATTTCTAACTTGTTGTCTTTTGAGGTCTCTGGGTGGGATATGGAGTCACATTTCTACAAATACAAAGCAGCGGCCAACCGTATAACAACAACGACAACAATAACAACCCTAATAATAATAATAATGATAATAGTAATAATAATAATGATAATGATGATGATGACGACGACGACGACGACGATAATGATCAAAATAATAATATGGTTGTAGAGAATTGCCGGATCAAAAAGAAGAACGTGTGTTTGGCATGGGTAGGCTACTTGGAAGCGTTTGATTGTGTCCCGCATAATTGACTACTCAAGGACCTTGAGATATATAAGATCTCTCCTGTCATCTCCAATGTACGCCACTACCCCAGAAAGAATATAAGATTCGTCATGACAATATAGTGAGGCTTGTTCATTGGACATTTTGCAACAAGTATGGACAGAACAAAAAATTGGTATGAACATAAAACGGAAGGCATCATCGAAAATGATAATGCAAATATTCTATGGGCTTCTCTGACTCAGTGCAACCATGAAATAGAGAAGAGGAAACCAGGCATACTGTTAATTGAGAAAGTAATCGATGCTGGATCATAAATATAGCATGCCCAGCTGACAACAAGTATGCGATGAGTAAGTAAAAAAATCGATAAATATAACAGGTTAGCTTGGGAGGTCAAGCGGGTTTGGTCACTGAAAAAGGTGGTAGTAGTACCAATAACTGTGGGAGCCCTGGGAACAGTGAGTAAAATCTTGAGAAGTACATGGAACAAATAGGGGCTGCAATAATGGCGGAGCACTTGCAAAAAGTAACACTGCTTGGAACCGCTCATATACTCCTGATGGTACTGGAAAAACAAGATAGTGAACAGCTGACACTTTAGAATTAAATGCCTTGCTGCAGTACCAAAGAGTATCTCTCAGGGTCTCTCATCGTAACTGATTGGATGTATTATCATGTACATTGCTTAGTCTGGTATAAAAGATGGACTATAGCAAATATTCTGATCAATACCACAGATGTGCTTTCAGTTGTTTCCCCATAACCAGTTGAGAATGTCCCTTAGTGGATGATGATATGTGCATCTCTGATCACGAGCAGAAGTAGTGAGAGGGCATCGTAGCCATGTGTTGAGGGGAATTCTTTGGGGTTTGGATAATTCACCTCTGGAAACGTGGGTGTTTCGTTGAACATCCTTAGACGACTCTTATTCAGGGACCTTTTGAACGGGATGGGTTACCTCGACCCGAAGAACATTCTAACTGGGCCCTACCTGCGAGTCCATGCGCTGTTAACGTTGATAAGACATTACCATGTCGCGCACATATTGTTATGATGTATCTGCCTGGTGTACCCTTATAATAGGTGTAGTGATGACGTGTAAGCTGGGCTTCGTATATTTTACCCCAGTGTCAATTTGATGGCATACACTGTTCTCTCACTCAGTAATAATAATAATAATAATAATAATAATAATAATAATAATAATAATAATAATAATAATAATAAACAAGAAATCAATCTACCTAACAAATACGAAGAAGAAGAAGAAGAAACAACAAAAGCTATAAAACAAATGAAATCCAAACTAAAACTAGAACAGCAACGGACCATGATAAAACGATGGCAAGAAAAACCCCTACATGGTTAATACTGGGCTAAACTAAATGCGAAAGAAATAGACAGAGAAAAATCCCAGCAATGGCTCAGAAGCTCAGGACTCAAATCAGAGACTGAAGGATTTTTAATTGCTGCACAAGACCAAAGCCTCCCCACCAGAAATTACCAAAAACACATAATGAAAAGAAATATAACAAGTAACTGTAGAATATGTGGAGATCGACAAGAAACAATAAATCATATTATCTCTGGCTGCCCAGTCCTGGCTAAGAAGGAATATATTCACAGACACGACAGAGCTGGGACCTATATACACTGGAAGCTATGCCAACATTATGGAATAGCAACAGAAAGAAAAAAGATGGTATAAACACACGCCAGAAAAGGTCACAGAAAACGAGAAAGCAACCATACTCTGGGATATGCCAATACACACAGATAGAGAAATTAAGGCAAATAGACCAGATATAGTTGTCAAAGATCATGAAGGAAAAAAATGCCTTCTAATTGATGTTTCAATACCAGCAGATGACAACGTTTCTCTAAAAGAAATGGAAAAACTTTCAAAATACAAAGACCTGGAAATAGAGATAACTCGAATGTGGAATCTAAAAACAGAAACAATTCCTATCATAGTAGGTGCCTTAGGTATAATAAAAAAATATTCAGACAAATACATAACAAAAACACCAGGACTTACAAATATATATAACATACAGAAAATTGCACTACTGGGTACTGCACACTTTCTACGCAAAACACTTTCAATACAGTAAACATAAGAGCACCACAGCAAACCACAGCACATACCCAAGGCGCACAGAGCTGCGCTCGGTAGTGAAGTGAAAGCACGTTATAAAAATAAAACTACTGAATAATAATAATAATAATAATGATAATAACAATAATATTAGTAGTAGTAGTAGTAGTAGTAGTAGTAGTAGTAGTAGTAGTAGTAGTAGTACTCATAATAATAATAATAATAATAATAATAATAATAGTAATAACAATAATAATAATAAAATTTGAACAGTAAGAAAAAATATAGACAAATGGCTGAGGGAGATTGAAATAGATTGCCCGGTAGATCTCCTACATAAATGTTATCTCTTAGCGACAAAAAGGATTATCAGTAGGATCCTAAGCACTTGAAAGACTGCTGGAAACTTTTGGATACCTAAGGTTAAAGGTTGTAACTCGCTATCCGCATAATCACTAGCTGGAATAAGACCTGAGACTAACCAAAACTGTAATAATAATATGGAGAGAAAGGATCTGATGTTCTTAAGCAGAGAAGAGTTCTTGTGTTTTAATCGTTGCCGTGACTCTTAATCGATGTCTTTATTTCTCAGTTTCATCACACAATACTATATCATGTTACTTTCCAACCAGTTGCAACTTTGAACTACACAGGAGTTCACACACACATACATAAATGCACATTCGCACGCTCATTCCCACATACATAAATTCACATTCATACACTCACAAATACACACACATACACATGCACGGATTCACACACACTTACACGCACACACTCACACATAGGCAGCAAGACATAAACATTTCTGTACTGAAATCGAATTTACTTTATATATTTTGTGGTTGTTATAAATATATAAATACTTGGTTTGCAACTAAATCATCCCAAGTCGGTTGAACATATACAAAACTGATATGAATGTGTCCATTTACATTATAGTGAAGCCTAACGAATAGAAGGAAAAAGAGTCAGTACTTGAAAACGTATTATGGAAATTGTTGATGTCTGACAATGAAAACTTCAAAGAAATGTAATTATAGGAAGTTGATGAAATGTTCTGAAGAAAACAAATATAAAATCAAATAGAGAGAAAAAAAGCTAATATATCTAAACAAATCTAAATTCAAACCATATACACAATATTAGTCATCTTCACCTAAACAAATTGTCAACACTTATTGATTTTCGACGAGTCGTCTATTGATCTTTTAGAGGTAATTGTGGGGAGATTTTTGATAGTTCTGACAAGTTTTGTTAATTTTATTTATCTTTTGTGATTAATTAAAGAGGCAACGATATATCTCGTAGAAACAATGGTATTCACCTAGATTCTGCAATCCCATTTGAGGCACCTACTGAATAATAATGTATTGATCTACGCGCATCTTGGTGGTTTGTTATCTCTTTATTTTATAATTCTATGAATGTTGGGAGTTGTCTTTTTGTCACCATGGTCAAATTTCACTAAATGTATAACTGAAACATGTTCTGGAGTATTCGATAGGAATTGTGACATTTTGATAATCTATTTATTACAAAGACTTTCTGTGTGGATTTGTTTGAGCTGACCCTCCGTCTCCTCTCTTGGTTTTTTTATAAATAACCACGAATTTCCCTTCAAGCTATACCTTGCAATCTTCGCTTAAATACGTCTCATCATATAAGTATATATTTGCTGAAAATGAGTTTTCAGTGTAATCTCGTTGAGTCAAAGCGAACTAAAGATAAATGACACCATTATCAATAATAACAACAAAATCAGTAGCTTCAATATAGCTGCCAAACATCAAAACTCTAGTATATCGTTGCTGCAAGTCCCTTAAGATAAAGGGGATGATGTGAAAGTATCATACCTAATAGAAAACAGAGCAGTAGAGGAAACAGCATAATGGTTTGTCGTAGTCTTAACTATGTAACAAAGTTAAATGTTAATTGATATAAACTATATTGTAAATATCAATATAAATAGGGGTATATTACCGAAATAATATAAAGTGATCAATGAAATATTAGCGATTGACAAAAATAATAATAAAAAGCTACGTAATAATTGTGTAATATGGCGGACAGTGTTGCGTCCTTTTATCTCAAAAGATAATTTAGTTTGATCGATATTTTATATGATCAATAAATAAATAATTGTACAATAAGCTAGAGACAGAAATAAGTATTGGGGTCGATATGATCAAGTAAAATCACTGAAGAAGATGACCAATCATGGTCACCGTCTAATAACGGAAAACAGCAAAATAGATATAAAATATAAAACTATAATAATGCTTTCAAATTTTGGCACAAAGCTAGCAATTTTGAAGGGTGGACATTATCGATTATATCGACCCCTTACTTAAATGCTTTTTACTTTATTGACCCCGAATGAGTGATATGTACTGTTGACCATGGTAGTATTTCAGACCAGAGCGTAAAAAGCTAGAGTAAATGCCCACGCAGCATTTTGTTCGAGACGAAATCTAGCATGAAATGTCTTCCTTTCGTGTTATATTGTTTAGAAAACGTGAAATATTACAGTTTGGAGTAGCAGGACCAATATGTACTTGCTTAATTCATTGGAAAAAAAAATTAAATTCTGATTTTGCTCCCTTTCAAACTTCTACAACAGTTTCTCTTAACAAGAAATTAATAATTCAATATTTTATTCTATTTTAGGGAGGTAGTGATAATTTTTTATTCATTCCCGTACAAAAGTTAAGAAGCTATAAAGTTGTAATTTCTATGAGTATGAAACATGTAACTACACAATGGTATATAACTGATACTTCCTCTCATATTTCACAGCCTATTATTTCTGAAGGCTTATGATTTACATATGACTTCAGTGGAATAGTGTCAACATTTCTGCAGTTAATTTCTTCTAAGAATATTTTGGGTGCTGACAGATTGCCCTCTGTTCTTGAGACAAATGGATCCTAACTTCACCATTAACGTCATTGATACTGAATCGTCAATATACAAGGTGAACAACGGGAATAAAAGATGACTTGTATATTTATTCTTATTATGTTCAAAATTGAATATGCTAAGACCTGTTGTGCTTACGACAATTGTGTACTCATAAAGACTTGATTCATTAGCGCATAAAACTCTGGGACAGCCGGTGTTTACACATCATTGGATTTTGTCACCCAGAGGCACATACAACTTGTTAATCTAACAATAGTGGAAAATGTATACATAGTCAGCGATCAGCACACGTCTCCCTCGTCCCCTTGCCTCCTACTAAAGTTGGATTAAAAAAAAAAACAACTTCAACAGCGATACACTCGACCACAACTTAGAGGCGTGTCTTAGACGCCATCCTCCTCAATTTACCCTATTGGTCAACTCCTTTTTGCGCTAGCTGTCGACGACGTTGACATCGATAATACCTTTGAACGCTGTGTCTACAATGTCAGTTTAGACTATGCCGGCTGTCAACATGCAGAAGTACCTATTAGATACGGTGACCTTGGCCTTCGATCTGCGGTAGACGTGGCTCTGCTGGCTTATCTCTCCTCCGTCTTCTCCAGCTATACTTCTCTTTGGCTAGATACTCCATGGGTTAGCTAAACGTTATGTGGCCCATTTACCGGAGTCAGCCCTTACCGATTGGACAGCTTATGGGCTCCACGACGCCAGAATATGGATATCCAACGCATCTAGAACGACATTAAACGCTAGACCAACCTCGAGCGGCTATAGATATCACATGACCAGCACCACCATGCGTGCCTCCGTTTTGACTTGCAGCCAAATAGCGGTGCGTGGCTCAATTCAGCGTCCTTCTCATCTATCATTATCGCACGCTAATAAAGTGAATTTGTTATGAACACGAATTTGTCACAAAGAAGTTGTTCTCCTGTGACAAACTCAAAAGTGATTTGTATACTCACGTTCTAATCTAGCGGAAGATGCTAATAAATATGAAATTCATCGTCATTGTTACATATTCATCTTACACGATAATTTCCGAATATGGCAAACAGTTAATTTCAACCATCATCGTACTCTAAGTGGTTCAAACTGTTCGTCTTTTCTAGCGGGTGCTTGTACAACGGCAAAATAGATATTCTCGAAAAATTAGTGATCGCTGAAGGGATTTTGATAGTAGCTTCCAGTAACCGGATTTTTAAAAACCATCTATTTAGTGTTCCTTATTCAGTCACTTCATTTATCAAGAATCGGCTGCCTGACCAAGACATGAAGAAAGATTGATTTCAATGTGTTTCTATTGTCGAAATTGCATATGTGAAGTACTAACATTTTTTATCATATTATCGGTGTGTCATCTTTAAATATTGCTCTTCCAGACATGCAATAATTCGTTCTGAAATTATGACGTCAACTATTTAGTAATGTAGAATCACGAGAAAACGTTTCTGGAATATTATGTTGTGCTTCATTACATCGGGACAGATTTTAAAGTAGGTCTGCAGATTTCTCTATTAGTGTTCTCCGATGTATTACCTAGCATACTCAGTCTCAGTACTTGTGAAGGACTAGAATGGAAAAATGCAGCTCAAACCCAACATCATTCCATAGGTTTGCCTTAATGGTCTTCATATAATTCCATCCTTGTAGAAAGTCTCTATAATGATTAAATTTGCTCGGGAGTTTTGACCAATTCATAATTACTAGAAATTGATAAGCCGTTTCGTTTTCTCTTCTTTCTTACTTACGTGCTATTATTCTTTCTCATACATTTTCTAATCCCTTCTACTAGTTCTATGTCCAAAATGGACACTCGAAAGAAATGACCGCATCATTGAAATTTCGAAGCTTCATATAATGCATAGTAATATTTGACAGAGCAATCTAAATGCTAATGTGTTTAGCCATTTATGAGTGACTACTTGCTCAGAACACGATACAAGAATTTATTCCAACCTCACAGGAGTGGAGTTCATTTGTACATACATACATACATACATACATACAGATGTATCTATCTATAGGTGTATATGAATGTATGTATGTATGTATGTATGCATGCATGTATGTATGTATGTATAACTACTCAAAAACAATTTACTTGTGTAACACCAAGTCTATTTTCTGTTGATAAAAATCGACATCGAACTCACCCGATTTCCCTCGACGATTTTCACTTGAAATTCATCAATTACACATAATCAACTTCATGCATCACGGCAGAAAATTTTACACAATTTGAATACGCAGTAATGGACAGTACAGTAATGCAGGTTAATATAAACATAATTGGGTCGATCTCAGTGTAGTGTCAAGATAAATTATTCTAATCATATCAAATCAAAGTTCACTTACATGCTACATTTAGCCAATATGTTAATAAAAATCGAAAAGAAATATGGAATTAACCAATATTGACTTTATTTGCATATTTAATTACTGGCAGGTTTCACATCTCTTTGAGTGGAAAGTGTTCAGTATTTCACACATTGCGTAATAATTAAATTATCTGATATGCAATTCAGCGGATTCAGCACATACAGAGCTACACATACACAAACACGCAGAGAAACATATACAGATGCATATATATATATATATATATATATATATATATATATATATATATATATATATGTATATATGTATGTATATGTGTGTGTGTGCATGAACGCATATGAAAAAGAAAACGAGAAAGAAATATTCCTTTATAAAAAATTGACTTCTAAAGAATGATTATCATATATGTAATGCAAATTACATAATTACATTTTATTGCCGAATATTCAGAGATGCGAAATTCCTAGGCATTTTTAGTGCGTTAGTGACCAGTTTACATAAACTTAAAAAATACATACGCTCACTAACACTAATACACGTGGCAGTACATGAATCTGTGCATATATATATATATATACATATATATATATATATATATATATATATATATATATATATATATATATATATATATATATATAATTTAGAGAAAAAACCCCACAACTATTGAATTCATCCATGAAAATCCACAATCACATATAGAGAAATTTAAGTAAATACTGTATAAAGACCTATACTAAAAGTTAAAAAATTACAAAGTAATAAATATTAGAATAGTAAAAATGACTACACGTGTTTCATAACCATATTTTCAAATAGAAAAAAGAAGAAAAATCAATTCAATTAAAAAATAGAATTCTATTCAAAAATATATCCTCAGGACAAAAAACAATAATGATAATGAAATGAACGTATATATATCGATTAACAATAAATATCAAATGAATTTATGTAAAACTACCTATTTTACCAATAAATAAACGAAAAACATTTAACAATAGTAGTGAAAATAAATGCAATACTTATCTTATCGAAGCTTTAGTTTAAACTAAAATTCTAAACGTTTAAACTAAAATTCTAAACGTTTAAACTAAAATTCTAAAATTCTAATACTTAGCCTTTATTAGAATTAATTGGCGTGAAAATATGGCGTAAACAAAAGTAATAGAATAAAGAGATATATAAATATGTATTAAAGATTATTTATAAAATCACAATGTATTTTAGATATAATCATAATAAAAAATTAACATTATTATAAATATTTACTGGAAATTTTAAAATCTAAATAATTTTAAAGTTTAATAACTTAAAACTAAAATACTTAAATTAGATAATATACATAAAAGAAGCTAAAATACTATAAATAAATATATTTACATTACATAAATTAATTGAAGTATTTATTATATTATATATTTTATAAACATCGTAGTATCATTTAATGATTAATATATAATATTCACTGAAAATATTGTACTAATTTACACACTCTAGAATTTCTCTAAGTTATATATTTATATATTATATATTGTGAAATTTAATTTAATTTTGATAAATTAAATTGAATATTTTATTGTAAATTTGGATTTTTATCCCTAATATTATTATCATAATTATATATATATATATATATATATATATATATATATATATATATATATATATATATATATCAATTAAATTAATCAAAGGACATAATAACTATGTCTGCTTGCTGGAAATAACAGTCAAAACTCTTATTTAAACAGCCAAAAATTACACTGAAGACAACTGCAGAAATCAACCGAAAGCAGAATAGGTTAATAAAATCTCTCAACGTATAGTGAAGTATAAGAACTCACGTGGACCAGTTTCTGTACTGGCAAAATAAATTACCTCAACGTCATCAGCACGTGTTACCATGATAAGAAACCCAACTCCCCGTATTTTTCTTCTCTTAAATTGTTTGCCCTTGTATGTATGTATATATATATATATATATATATATATATATATATATATATATATATATATATATATATATATATATATATATATATATTACATATATTGTCAATCCAAACGAGAACAAGCAATAAAAAGCAGCAACACGAGGACGTCGAATGAGTACAGTGTTTTTGGACGCTCAGGAGAGGAAAAAAAAACAGGATCACACGTTTCGAACGGAACTCTTCGTCAGAAATATAGAGAAATTTCAAAGGAGGGAAGACGGAGAAAGAAAATCGTCAACGATACACATGCAGTCACATATTGAAATGACCAGAATGTTATTATATATATATGTGTATGTATATATATATATATATATATATATATATATATATATATATATATATATATATATATATATATATACATATATATATATTTATATATATATATATATATATATATATATATATATATATATATATATATATATATATATATATATATATATATATATATATATATATATATATATATATATATATATATATATATATATATATATATATATATATATATATATATATATATATATTAATAAAATACAGGGTAGCAAAAAAATTTTAGAAATTTTATTTACCACCAGTGGTCTAGCGAGGGTAAAAAAACAGTCAATAGACTATGTATTATTCATTTAAAATACAGAGATGCCTGTAATAGGACATCTAACCCGCTAGAAATAGCAGCAAGACTACATACCACAAAAAGTAGGGATAATTTGGAAAGGGAATGAAAAATAAAAACATTTACCAATCTATATTCTGTACCATGGTTTCAAGTCAATTTTAGTAAGATAAAAATTATATATCTCACAAAAATTAAATAAATTACATAAATATATATATATATATATATATATATATATATATATATATATATATATAGTTAAGATTCCGTTGAATTAGGTACTTCAATTGATGCACATTGCTAATTCGGTATTATCTGCACCCCCGAACAATGTTAATTGAATACTGAATATCAAGACTCCGTGTATTTTCTAAAACTCATTTTGTGATCCTTACAACAAAGGAAACAATGCAAATATTTTGGTTTCCTTTATATATATGTTTGTGTAACTTTTGCCCCCCCCCACCATTGCTCGACAACCGATGTTTGTGTTTACGTCCCCGCAAGCTAGCGGCTCGGCAAAAGTGACCAATAGAATAAGTACTAGGCTTACAAAGAATGAGTCCTGGAGTCAATTTCTTCAACTTAAGCGGTGCTGCATAACCGCAGTCGAATGACTGAAACAAGTAAAAAATAAAAGAAAAATAAGTATATGGATACATATATACATATATGTGTATATACATAAATGTATGCACATATATACGGAAAGATATATATATATATAGTGAGAAAGGGATAGAGATAACGTGGGTAAACCCAATTAGGTTTCACATGCATATATCGACATACATGATTCAGGACCAAAGAAAAAAGAAGATGCATAATTTCTTAACTAAACAACTGATTAAGGAAATCATAGTGTCGTAATAATCATAACAATCATAATTTGCAGATGAAGTGTTCAAAATGTAAGCTGTATGTACCCGCTAATCAGTCACGTCGGGATATTACCAGGACTCCGGCTATACGCGTCATGTGAACATTGGCTTCTTTGCTGACATGTTTCGTCTAGCTTATGTGACAGTACCCACTATATAAAACAATAGGTAAACCTTTCACAAATACATTAATTGGAATCCTAAGTTACATTGCCAAAAATTCTTCGTTGTTCCTCTTAATATATAATATCAGTTACAATACTCTTCTAAAGAATGCTATTTTTTTACATTTGATTCTTCAAATATTTAAACAAATATAATTTTGTTGGGTATTTCTTACAATGCAATTTATTTCTTATTCTGTAGAATTCAATTTAACTGTTGTTAACCTGATTTTCCTTGGTGCGTCGTATTATCAAACTGTATTTACTTCAAAAGTTATTTAGCACTTAACTGATTTATCAGCGTACTCACCCACCTTGTTATGAACTGTCACAAAAGCAATGACATTAAATACCAATTAAATTTCTCTAGTGCTCCTCGTCACAGACTTGTATACACGTGATAAACTTTTCAACTCTCCGACCATGAACTTTGTATGTACATAGCAAATGGGGGAATGCAGTATCATATGTTCATTGTCTACTTCTTCCACCGCATCAACAGCGTTAGTAGAAGTCTTTCAAGAATTAAGAGCGATTTATGTGCTCCTATGAGTAAAGTTTGACAGATGACTGTTACAGAATATAATTGATGAATACATTATTTAATTGATTGATCATGTGTACAAAACATTAGCGAAATATGTGTCGGGAAATTAGATCATAACTTTATATTCTGTCGTTAATTAACTAATCTATGAATTGCTGAATCACTTGAGATTTACAAACATCAGAAATCATATCTAATCCACAAGGATCACTATAATTTTCAACGTCCATCTTTTAGCCAGACGTATGCAATCGCAGAGAGTACTTACATATTCCTCCCAATCTTATTAATGCCTATTTTCCTTTACTATACTTACACATACATACATACATGCATGCATATATTTATATATATTTATATTTATTTACATATATCAATACATACATATATATATATATATATATATATATATATATATATATATATATATATATATATATATATATAGAGAGAGAGAGAGAGAGAGAGAGAGAGAGAGAGAGATATTTACATATATAAATACATACACACACACACACATATATGCAGATATATTAAACTTAAATTGGGAAAAACACAAAGGATATCGCGATACACGTGTTTCAAGCTTTATACACAATCTGTTATTACATCAGTATATATTGTTGATATAAAGGATGGTTTAAGTCTATCTTCAGCCGTAAACATTTTCAGTTCCAAAATTACATCAGAAAGGAAAAAGAAAAAGAAAGAGAAAAAGAAAAAGAAAGAGAAAAAGAAAAAGTCCACTTACTATTATCCATTATAATAGGTTTATCCTTTAAACGGTTATATCTGCATAAATGTTCGTTGAATTTCAAAAATCTGCCCATACTGTACCAAAATTCAGCATAGAGTGAATGTTAAATAGATTCGATTACATTCAACTAGCGTGTATAAGATAGAAAGAGAAGATAAAAAATAAAAAATAAAGTAAAAGTTAAAGAATAAAAAATAAAATAAGAAACAAAATATAAAAGTAATAGAAGTCAAATCGAGAGTAATATAAGTAAAAATAAGGATAATAAAGTTAGATACATATATAAATAAAATATAGCAACATTGGAATAAAGTAACAAAAGAAATAAAATAAACCCATAAAGTAGAAAAAGAGATAAAGAGATAAAATACTATAAAGTTGAGAACAGGATGCTGTCTCGGATGGGATTGTAGTGGTCATAAATAATTTCTTAGCTAGACCACTGGTTGGAATATAGATTAAGGTTGTAATTTGATATCGTTGTGATGAGTGGTCAGTTTACCCAAACACACCACCAAAAATTCCTAGCTTTATAAACTTATCTATTACAAGAGTACATACACTTACTTAGAAGATAAATTAATAATAATGGAAGGGGTAAAAAGTAATTTGAAAATATAAAAAATAACATTAGAAAATATAAAAAATAAAAAGATTAGGATTGAAGCTTAAATCAAAATTAAAAGTATAGAGAACAATTATAATAGTAATAATATAATAGTGATAATAATAATATAGTGATTGGAAAAATATTGTGATTGGAGAAATTTCAGGTTTATCTACTTGTGTAAATTATATGTCATTGGGCAACAATTACGATATTCCTATTTTAATTGTTTAGGGATTGCTATATGAAATTAAAAGAGTCTAGGTTCCTATCCACTAATGAATACTAGTATGATATTGCTATAAACATTGAAGTAATTAGTGTTAGCTAATATGACCTTTGTCATATATACAGATAGATAGATAGACACTCACGCACACATTCACACACATACACGCACACATGCATATACTTAAAGAAGTCGAGCGCGCTTCGTACGGTTACTTAATAATTGAAAATGCATTGTAAATAAACAACCACAGATAAAAACGGATACGCGTACTGAGGGAATAACCGGGCGGGAGGCATAAAGGGTCACTAATTCCACATCAGTTATCAACCAAAATGGTAATACCCAATTTCGCACCATTAATGATAAGACAGAACTTCCCATTTGGTGATGCCTGCGAAAGTCACTGAGAATATGAGGCCTGAAGTAAACAAAACAGCTCAGAGTGGACATACGAAAGTAAGAAAAAATTAACTTAAGACGGTGCATATAAATATATTTCTACATACATTAATACATATTTTAATCTAGGTATTTGAAAATTTTGTAATCATTTAGGCGCTGGAGTGGTAAGTATCTTGCTTACCAATCACATGGTTTCAAGTTCAGTTCCACTGCTTGGCACCTTGGTCAAGTGTTTTCTGCTATAGCC
>NC_142936.1:64153219-64170719 GCF_046866305.1 Octopus bimaculoides | reverse complement strand
CGACCCCGATGTTTTTCTGATACTTAATTTATCAACTCCGATAGAATGCAGGACAAAGTCGATCTTTGCGGAATTTGAACTCAGAACGTAGTGACGAGGAAATACTGTTAAGCATGTCACCCAGTGTGTTAACGACTCTGCCAGCTCATCGCCTTAATGGTGATGATAAAAAGAAATACCTGCCGAGTATTGGGGCGGATGTCATCTACTCGGAAATTGGTGACCTCTCGGAAACGGGTGACCTCTCGGAAATTGGTGACCTCTCGGAAATTGGTGACCTTATACCAAAATTTGAAATCAGTATTACTGATAACGTTGAAGGCAGTGAGTTGTTTGGGTTGTTAGCACGCCTGGGAAAATGCTTAGAGTCATTTAGTCCATCGTCACGTGGTGAGTTCAAATTCTGCCTGGATCTTTGTGTTTTATCATTTCAGTGTCGATAAAATAAGTACCAGTTGAATACTTTTGTCGATGTAATCGAGTCAGGCCACCCTCACTGGAACTTGTTAGAATTATGCCAAATTTTGAACCCAGTATTACTTATGGAGTTATTTTGCAATTGAGCTGGTAGGATCATTGCGTGTTTGCCAAAATTCTTGGCGGCAGCAGTTGCTACAATTTTACGTTCTATGTTCAGATCATCCCGAGAATAGCTTTGCTTCTCATCATTTCAGTTCGATAACATTAAGTACCTGTCATGTACTGAGTTCGATGAAATCAACTTGTTCCCTGCTTTCACATTTGCTTCTTTATTTTTCCATTACAGAAATTATGTTTGATGATAGTATTAATATTTATGGAAATGTTATGATGATAGTATACATTTTTATGGAAATATTATGAGGACAACTCAATGATTATCAATGAAGGAAATAGATGGAAGTATCAAAGTGGCCGTATCATTAAGTAACATTCATTTGGAGAGTCCTCTTTCAAATTCTAAATTAGATTATCGACTAAAGAGGAATTGCGAAAAGCGATAGTCGAGAATATAACATGTCACTTCTAAGAGACATAAGTGGATCAAACGATTTCCTAAACGTTTATATTCGTGCAACCATAGAAATATAGTTTTAAATATACAATATCCATGCAAAAAGATAATAGTTTCCGACAGAGAGTAGATGAATTAAAATACTAAGTAAAAGATATAAATAAAAGAATGAGATAAATATTGTATAAAGTGAAATAAATTATATAGTTAACTTTGTTATGGGTGCTCTAGGTAGATTTAAATGAAAAACAAAATGAAGAACATATCTTAAAAATAATTCTAAAGTCTGAGAAACAATGGTTTACAAATATTAACAGTTTATGGGAATCACTGATCCTTCAAGATGCTAGATGCTAGAGAAAGCAGCCAAATTTCATTAAAATCCCACTTCCCTATTTTAAACAAGGAAAGATAATATAGGGAAATAAACACCAATATATCAAGACATGTTCAAGACTGGAATAATTCTTTTTATATTTAGGCCTTACTCAATCGCGACTCACCTGAGTTTAAACAAATAAATATATAAGCAAATAAATAAATTAATTAATTGCAAATCCTACTTCAGAAGAATAATATGGAAGTAAATGAGATAAGGATGATAAAAAGGCTTGAAAAATATTTTAGAAACCGATTAAAGAAAAAAGCTAAAGAAACTATAAACTGAAAAACAAAACTTCTAAAGTATGTGTGCGAATTTGCGTGTTTGTGATTACGTGTGTTTGACGATATGTTAAGCAGCGTAAAATAATTGACTATGCTAGAGAATGGTTTGCAAGCTGTTCATGTATTTACGTTTTAAATTCGAAATGAACAAATTTCCAAAATTATATTTTTGTAGGGATACTTTCTTCTAAGTCCGTATACAATTATGTTATATTTAGATGAGGTGTATACGAAACAAATAAAATGTCAGTAACAAGTTCCAGGTGCGTGCTACATAGTTTTGCAAGTGAATATTAACCAAAGTATCCTCTGCTCATTCAATAAAATAATTTGAAGTAGTAAACCTACCCCTTTAAAATCATACCATATTGTGTTACAAAAAGAACAAGTAGAGGCGCAATGGCCCAGTGGCTAGGGCAGCGGACTCGCGGTCGTAGGATCGCGGTTTCAATTCCCAGACCGGCCATTATGAGTGTTTATTGAGCGAAAACACCTAAAGCTCCACGACAGTCCGACAAGGGATGGTGGCGAACCCTGCTGTACTTTTTCACCATAACTTGCGCTTATTCCTTCTTCCTGTTTCTGTTGCACCTGTATTTCAAAGGGCCAGCCTTGTCACATTCTATGTCACGCTGAATCTCCCCGAGAACCACGTTAAAAGTACACGTGTCTGTGGAGTGCTCAGCCACTTGCACGTTAATTTCACGAGCAGGCTGTGTCGTTGATCGGTTCAACTGGAACTATCGTCGTCGTAACCGACGGAGTGTCACGACAAGAAGAACGAGCCATTAGATGAAGTCCGCTGTGTCGGAGAAATAATTTTCTTGGTCAAAAGGATAGTTTCATTAAATTAATTTTGCTTGACCAGCGTTTATTCGGGAATAAAAAAGCATAGTCAATAATATTGCCGACTAAGGATACGAACTGGCAGAATTGTTAGTACGTTAGACAAAATGCTTAGCGACATGTCGTCGTCCTTTACGCCATGAATCCCGCAGACGCTAATTTGGTCTTTCATCCTTTTGGGATCAATAAAATAAGTACCAGTTAAATATTGGGGTCGATGTAATCGACTGACTCCATATGCCCGCCCGTGCTGGTTGGTGCCAAAATTTTAAATCAGTAATATTTCACACTTTCTGCCACATTAACTGAAATATTTCAGATGTTTTATGAAACATGATTTTCTTTGTTATACAACAGTACACGTATTGTATGAAACCTTTTATTTTTTTTTCCTGTTTCTTATAAAGCAGATACCTTAAATTCAAATCATTAGAGTGACATGTTATGGGAAAATTAAATAGTTTTCTCTTATACTTTATTTTCACTGAATGAATTGATTGATTTAAAGTTACTGGTCCCACTATATCTATTTGTGTTGTATGTTGTTATTTCCTATAATATTTTCTAATAAATGATTAGGTAAGACCTGATTAAATACATATGTTAACAGAAAAAATATTTTTAAAAAAATGTAGGCGAGCAAAAAATAAGCAGAGATGTATACGCATCAAACTAGATATTCAAATGACTGTTTTCAGTATAGACAGACATTAACAATAGACGCAAACAATAGTAAGTATGTATATACTGATGTATAATTCTAACTTGAAGATTAATAGTAAGGGATATATTATCATTGTATGTACTTGTATATATTTTGTACAGTATTGTGTTAAGGACAAAAAGGTATCGATACGTCATCAGCTACAGACTGACTGCAGACGGATATTAGTTTTCTGATTATCAAATAGAGATTTCGACATTTAATTATATATAATTGAATATCTATTCATTGAAAATAACTAATCTTTTTGATATATATATATATATATATATATATATATGTGCATGTGTGTGCATGTGCGCAAGAGTGATTGCGTGTACACGTTAGTGCGTGCGTGTGCGCGTATGCGTGTCGTGTGGGTGTGTTAGGTTCATCTAAGCGTTCACAAAAAAAACAACGCACAAGTATGAGCAGAGACAAGCACACACATACGCACATACATATCGCATATGTATAGATAAATAGAAAATCTAGGACCCTGAGGTGTATGCGTGAGTATTTGCATATGTATAGTCACACGCACACATAAAGACACACCCATGCGCGCACTCGCACCCACACGCTCACACACACACACACACAATATATATATATATATATATATATAAAGCGGGATATCGAGTTTCGAAATCTATCTTAAAATGAAATTGTTTTAGGTTAATGAAAGTCTACAGGTTAATAGTTATACTAATTGACAAGGTTTTACATGTATTTTTAATTCAAAATACCACTTTTTGCTTTCCCCATAATGCTTAATCTTTTCTCACCTGAAGTAATCCTTTCTACTATAGGCGCAAGGACTGAAATTTGGGGTTAATCGATTAAAACCCAGTGCTCAATTGGTACTTCTTTCATCGACTCCCAAAGGATGCCGACAAATTCAACCCAGGTGGTATTTGAAATCAGATGTGAAGGATCCGTCAGAAATTCCACTAAGCAAATTCCGCGAGGTGCTAACGATTCTACCAGCTTGCTGTCTTAAATATTGTCTAAATTAATACGGAATAAATGTACATACTAGCGACGGTATATTCATCACTACGTTTCTGTGATTTTAAATGTCTTAAGATCAACTAGGAAGTTATATAGAAGAGAATACCACTTGTGTGATAATTTATATTCCATTGTGTATGTTTCAAGTAATTATTTTAGTATTGAATATGTTCCTAGTCTGACTTTTGAAATCTATTAATTTCGTCATCGATGTTTCGAGTTTATTGACTCTTGTCGATGAGGTGTACCTAAGAGAGACAAATCTGAAAGAACTGAATAAATTCGAAGCATCGATGTCTGAGATTCCCGAGAAATGGCGACATTGAACGAACTGAGTGTTTTTATACCTTGTTACCATAAGGGAGTTTATCCCATGGTAACTGCAGTGCATTTGCCTTTAGCAGTTGAAATATGTAACAGACATATTTCCATTAACCTCAATTGTCATTATACGTAAACACTGCTTTGCAACATTACTTCGATATTTATCTCGATCGGGCGATCTACTAGCGTACGAGCGACTTTTTGCTCCACGTTAACTGCAATGTATTTGTCTTTAGCTTTTGAAATATGTGAAAAACATATGTCACCTAACGTAAATTGTGATTGTACATAAACACTGCTTTGCGCCATGAGCCATTAAATCGTTATATATGTGTGTGTGCCTATGTATATGCATGCATATGTTTGTATATATATATATATATATATATATATATATATATGTATGTATGCATGTATATATATGTATATATATATATATATATATATATATATATATATATATATATATATATATATATATATATATATATATATATATATGTATGTATGTATATATATGTGTTTGTGGGTGTGTTTTATTAGCGTCAGACATTATTTAGCCGTGCTTACGTAATACATCAAAATACTTTACTCTATTTCACCGATATTTGTTATTTGTGTGTTATTTAAGTGTGCATTTACCGGATAGTTAATTTCAACGATGTATTTTGTTATCTACTTTAATAAATTCAGTATGTTACCACGATTCGAGACAGAAAATTTTATCGATAGAGAAACATTCACATAGAGAAGTGCCGGATATTGCAAAACCGTTCATACATACAAACACACATGGATGCATACATATATACATACATACATACATACATATATATGTGTTTGTGTGTGCTTGTGTATATATATGCACATTTGTATAATGATGTATAAATCTATGTGTAGGCATGCATATATATATATATATATATATATATATATATATATATATATATATATATGTGCATATATAAGTATATATATATATATATATATATATATATATATAATACAAAGATATATATGCATGTATACATATATACACACACACACATACATATATATTACACACACACACACACACACACACACACACACACACACACACACATACATATATATATATATATATATATATATATATATATATATATATATATATATATATATATATATATATATATATGAATAAAAAGGTAGTTTGGATTTTGGATAGTTCTTTATTAGCGCTTTCTTCACATTCATTGAGATTCATCAGATATAACTTTTATAGAAAATTTTCTGTGAAGCTTATATCTGATGAATCTCAAGGAATGAGACGAAAGCGCTAATAACGATGTAGTTAAAATTATGAGTACCTCCTTTTTCTTACGCCACTGTAGACCACTTCAAACAATCTATAAATAAATAGAAAAAGACACACACATACAGACACACGCACGCAAGCATGCGCACAGTTACCCACATTGATGTATATGCAAAAACAAGATTGCTACTTTTATGCAAGTATATGTAGCACAAATACGTACATACATATATACCTATGTGTGTATATATATATATATATATATATATATATATATTTATATATATATATATATATATATATATATATATATATATATATATTTATATATATATATATATATATATATATATATATATATATATATATATATATATATTTATATATATATATTTATATATATATATATATATATTTATATATATATATATATATTTATATATATATATATATATATATATATATATATATATTTATATATATATATATATATATATATATATATATATATATATATTTATATATATATATATATATATATATATATTATATATATATATATATATATATATATATATATATATATATATATATATATATATATATATATATATATGTATGTATGTATGTCTGTGAGTGTATATATATATACATGTATATATACGCAAACACATACATATCTTTATATGTTTGCTTTCACTTGTTTTTCGATTGTCCATCGACTTCTTTACGTCAATAGTTTTCTGATATAGTCTTTGTGATTGTATCTTTTATTTTGTTTTCTGTCTGTTATTTATTTTTGCTTTTCACCACTACATTAGACTTGTAGTAAATGTGTCCACCTACAGGGTATTCATCTTCTTATCTATATGTATCCTATATGTCTAATCTTGTTTCTTTTTAAATCATTTTCATATTCACTGCCTCGGTCGTGTTTCTGTCATTTGATTGTATTTAAGAATAAAACTGCCCTTCTCTATTTTGAAACTTTGCCCCTCTCATAGGGATACATTATAGGTATATTTCTAAAGATAATCAGTAATATTTTCCTGCTCTTCATTGATAGATTTCCTTGCTATTTGCCTTTATATGCTTTTCTTAATCCCAGGATAGATTTTTTCTGGAGTTATTGCTGACAGCGTATTCCCAGCCGGCGTTTGTATCTTACGCCACTTCTGAAGAAATTTTTTTTTTATATATATATATCATTTAATCATTGGTCTATTCAGTGCTTGACATTATATTTTGACTAGCCCGCTAGCCCAACTTTTCGGGCAAGGGATCTTTCTGTTGATTATATACTCCGTTTCATATGCTTGGTCGAAAGGAAAACACAATAAAAAGATGTGATATAATTCCTGAGGCCTCAATTCTTACTTTCAAATGTAAACAAAATTGTCGTCTCGCTAGTAAATTTTAAGCTTCTAATTTGAAAGGACGAAAGTCGGACAATGTATTGAGTGTAATGACTGATATTACAGTAAACTGAATAACTATTGCTTGAAATGTTTGGTTTGTGTCCAGCAGGTACCCTTCCGCCATTTGCTGCATTCAATTGCTGTCAAATCCATGTTATATGCCAGTATATTTATCTAGATTGACGTCTGAAATATATCTTTTAAGAAAAAATATCTACATATTCGTTGTCATTCTTTTTTTTTCCTCATTTGCTCGTTGACTACGTCATTTATGATCTTTACACACACATATAATATGTGTATATAAAAGTTATACACTCAATGACTGATAGCGGTACTAGAATGTATTTTACGATAAAATTATTTTAGCGTTTCCTACCTTGACTTTTCTCCTTATACATATCAACACGTGTGTTCCTTTTCAACATTCTACACCCCCACACACATACACAAATATATATATATACATATATATATATATATATATATATATATATATATATGTGTGTGTGTGTGTGTGTGTGTGTGTGTGTGTGTGTGTGTGTGTGTGTGTTGTAATGGCCAAAATTAGAGAACGAAAATAAAAATTTAAAGATATTTCCATTTCTACTTGACTTTTCCGAATGGGATTTTTACTGTACATACTTTAAAATGTGTTCATGTTTTACAATAAAATTTGTAGGATGTGATTAATAACTGAATAATTTGTAATAGAGAATATGTCTATTTGAAAAATACGTGATGGACAAAACTAAAAAAAATAAATGGTGTAAAATTCAAAAAGCAAAATCTGCCAACACTCCGTCCGATGTAAACTAAGTTGACCTAACAGTGTGAAAATTTGTATTGAACACTAGTGATTTTACAACCATGAAATGCCAACGTAGAATTGATGACAGACTTAAGAAGTGGGTGGTCATTTTGAAAAGAGAGGGAATGGCAATTTCTACTATTGCCAGAGACATTAACACATTACAGAGTATTGCTTGAAGAAAGTAGCTAATTTATTTCATTAGAAAAACGAGAGAGACTACGAAAAACAAGTGTTTAGCAAGACCGTGTGATTCAGAGTCTGTCGTTAAGAGATAGTTGCAGTACAGCAGCAGGAATTTCTTGCTAAGTAAACTGTGATGAAGGAATGAGTGTGTCTCGGAAGACTGTGGTTTATTGTTTGAATGAAGTTGGACTTGATGCATTTTTCCCCGCTACTAAACCTCTCATCAGAACCGCAACTGATGTGTTTTTCAGTGACAAAAGCAGTTTCAATATGTTTGGCTCCGATGGTGGACAATACGTGAAACGTCGTAAAAGTGAAAGATTATTCCCTAAATGCGTGACGAAGTCAGTGAAGTCTGGAAGTGGAGGTTCAATGGTGTGGGTAGTGATTCCTGCTGCAGGTGTTGGGCCATTGTTCCAGATCCATCGTTCTGCATCATGTGTTTGCCAGCTATAAGGTCATTTCCAACTCATCAGCTAATATTTGTAAAGGATTATGCGTCATGACATGGTCCTAAAATAGTTAAGGATATCTTTGAAACTGAAAATATTACTGTAATGTGTTGGCCATCTCAGAGCCCTGACCTTAATCTCATTGAAAACTTATGGAAGATATTGGCGATAAGATCAGATGGCACCGGTCTGCGGATTTTACGGTTTTGTGGCGAAAACCTTAGGAAGAATAGAATAAAATTATGTCAAAACAATGTGAAAAGTTATTCGAATCTTGTGGACGGAAATGTGCTAAGGTCTTTAAAAAGGAAGGAATGTACACATATAATTGATATATTGATGTGGATTGTAAAAATTCCTGGTTATATAAATGTTTACACACACACACATACATACATACTGCTATGTCTCAAGCTACTGCTATCTAGCACCTTCGGATGATTTCTACTCAACAGCTAACCGACTGCTACTCAATTGTTACTCAACTCCCTACCACGGTCAGACTGCCTCTATCTATATGTCTTGGGTGATCCTACTTCTTCGATTGGGGCGTCGACACAACACACACGCAAACACACACACACACGCACACACACACACACATATATATATATATATATATATATATATATATATATATATATATATATATATACGAATATACTGACATACACACAAATTACACACATGTGTATACATATGAGAAAGATACACACATACCGATTGATTAAAATAGACATGTATATCAAAATTATAAATGACATAAAATTTTCTTCGATCATTTTTAATAGACTGATTATATATATTAATAAATTTGAAATATTGCTTGGTCTGTTTCATAAATGTCATATATTTCTTGCTATATAATGATGAGAATATTATTTCTATTTTTATAAACACTAGTATTTTGTCTTTCTTAAACTCTGAAATGACTTCAATATATAACTGAAATGCTATCAATGAAAATGTCTAATAAAACATTATTTTTTTTCTTTTTACTCAAAAGACAGAAGTCAAATCAAAGAAAAATTGTGATGTCTAACAGTTGGGATAAAATTAATTTGGAAACAAATGTTAAGTTATTGTTTGTATGATGCGAAGCAAAAATTATCAACAACAATAACAACAACAGGAACAATGAATTATCTTTAAACGTAGTCAACTATATTTAATTAAGGTTTAGTGCAGAAGAAACAAACGTAGAAATAATTCATTTTAAATCTCAACCGTCACATAAAATTTACTTAAGAACTATAAAATTATTAGTTATTGATCAATGATGTAAATCGGTTGCATTGTCAGATGCTTCAGTGCAGAAACTTTATTTTTCATAGAAAAACATATTAAATCTTAAAGAAATCCGATAGCCAGGAGGGTGACGTATTACAACATATAACAAGAACTGTACTCTATGACTAGCTCACATTAACTGAAGCTGGGTCACTTAAGTTAAGTGTGATAGATTACCATGAATAATTTCTTAAATCAATATGTTACGAACGCCTAATAAATCTATATTTTATCATAAATGAAATAAGCTGATAATCCGCGTTCGCTTCTGCATGTACTTAGTTAGGGGTACTTGCGCTGGAATTCACCCGGAGTGGGTTGAGTCGGCGTTCACTACACCCATTAAGAACGATGATCACATCCAACAGCCAAGCATAAGGTAAAGTTTCTATATGCAGCCCTGAAATTCAGCTTTAAAAATTTGACAAATTCTTCTCCTGGGTGAGCAAACGCCTCGGATAATGCGAACGCCGTTGTTGTATTCGTCATTCGTTGTTGAGGTGTGTAGATTTTATGTTCGGAGTTTCAGTGGCAATACAAGATCTCATGTGGTCCCCGATCACGATTATTCACACTTTGGGATAGTGTAATCCGCAGCATCTTATTTTTCTTCGATTGTTAATTGTTGGAGCAGATGTAACCAGATTTTGAAGTGACAGGTACACGTTCTAGTTAACCCATAGCTACAACATTCACAGGTTCTATTACTCCGGGTCAGAACAGAGCTGCGAACAATAAGTGCTAAGATGTGGTTTCACACACTTCAAAAGCTTGGTGCCCCGTACTAAGGCCCGACTACCGGGTGCAGTTTAAAGTCTTACTTCAGTTAAAAATTTTAAGCGAAAATTTATTCCAGTTCTATATTTAAGATATGAGGAATTATGTACATTATTTACATTATTTGCATTTGACGGATATTTGTCCTCATCTTGTTAACACAACGTTTCGACTGATATACCCTCCAGCCTTCATCAGGTGTCTTGGGAGAAATTTCGAACGTGGGTTCTTACCAATGCAGAGCAGCCGAAACCAGCAGGTTCACTTAACTAGCTAGAGGCGATGGCTTCATGGAGCTAATCAACGGCAGAATTCGTCCTATTTTCCTGGCCTGCCATGTTAGCCTGGCGATAGCTATTAATATCCAGTACCGCTGGCGTAGTCTCCTTTAGAGAGATTTAGAAATATTATTATTATTATTATTATTATTATTATTATTATTATTATTATTATTATTATTATTACGGTCACTGCTTGGAATCGAACTCGGAATCTTGGGGTTAGTAGCCCGCGCGCCTACCTACTACATCATATGCCCATCGTAAAATACCTTAGGATTGAGAACCCATGGTCGAAATTTCCCCAAGACACCTGATGAAGGCTGGAAATACCCTCCAGCCTTCATCAGCCGAAACGTTATGTTAACAACAAACAAGATGAGGACAAATTTCCGCCAATGTAAGTAATGTAAATAATGTAGGAAAATTTATTGTTTGCAAATTTGATACATGACTCATTTAACATGACCGTTAAACCCATGTTTGAACCTATAATTTTTTTGTCATACAGTGGTGTTTATTGAATTGCTTATTATAATTATTAAATATATCTTCTTTCAATTTAGAACAGTGTACTTTTATTGGACATAAAATATTAATGCAAGAAATATCAATTCTGAATAGTGTGCAGCATCAACACCTGAGATATTGCTGCTGTAATTAAGCACAAACAAGAAATAGAAAATTTAACAACGGGAATGCAGCGCAGTGGCATAAATGACCCAGTGACACACTGGAGCGTCTGGTCACAGATTTGTTGCATTCGATCTGTTCGTCTCTAACTTCCCTCTCCTCTCTGTCTCATTCTCTGTCTCACTCTCTTTCTCTCGCTCACTCTTTCACGGTTCAAGGAAAGCAATGCACTGCCCTCCGTTCCTCGAAACTGATTGTTTTACATTATTTACATCTGACGGATATTTGTCCTCATCTTGTTTGTTGTTAACACAACGTTTCGGCTGATATACCCTCCAGGCTTCATCAGGTGTCTTGGGGAAATTTCGAACCGGCGTTCTCATTCCTAAGGTATATTTCGATGGTATTATTATTATTATTATTATTATTATTATTATTATTATTATTATTATTATTATTCAGGTCACTGCCTGGAATTGAACTCGAAAAATCATATATTTAATGCTAAAGAAAACGTATTGTCATAATACCTCAAAGGATAGGTTTGTGCTAGAAATTTATTGAGAAACTTATACTTATTGGCATCTGTAATTAACAAAATACTTGGAATGACATTGCAACTTTTAAAAACATATAACAGAGGTAAAAAAAAAAAATCACCCTCATTTTATGTCTAAAAAGATTAAATTGAATCGACTGTTAATATTATACATTTAAGGTTTTTCAAAAGTGATGAAGACAAAAACATAAATAATATATATGAATTAATATGCCGAACCCAGGAGAATCCTATAGTAGAAATAAAATGATATATATGAGTTAAAATTCCTGTGCACTATAAATCAATATTAATAGGATATAAAACCACTGAGTTATATTTTATTAAATGCATGATAAGAAAATTAAACTATCCATATATATTTCAATGATTAAACTGGAGGCAACGATGGGCATTTAATAATATAGTTTCCGCGGATTAATCACATAAATATAACACCTTTTCGGGCATAAGGGTACAATACACACACACATACACACACACACACACGCACGCACACACACACAAACACACTCATACGCACACACAGAAATAGGTCTATCATATCTCTCTGTGTCTCTGTTTCACTCTCTCCATATATATATCTATGCTTGTGTCGATATATAATATATATATATATATATATATATATATATATATATATATATATATATATATATATATATATATATATATGTATATGTATATATATATATATATATATATATATATATATATATATATATATATATATATGTATATATATATATATATATATATATATATATATATATATATATATATATATATATATTGATAGGAAGGATAACAAAAGAAAGAAAGAGACCCCGATATTATGTAAATAGAGGAATATATCTGTAAAAAATGTGACACTTATTCGGTAGCCATGATAAAACTCCAAGCTTCTGATGCCGGGGTGGGAACCCACGCCAACATAATAATGATAATAATAATAATAATAATAATAATAATAATAATAATAATAATAATAATAATAATAATAATAATAATAGCGAAACGGGCTGATTACTACCTAGATCAGATTCCAGGAAACCCCAAAATGGCTGAAGTTC
This sequence comes from Octopus bimaculoides, assembly GCF_046866305.1. Taxonomy (NCBI): domain Eukaryota; kingdom Metazoa; phylum Mollusca; class Cephalopoda; order Octopoda; family Octopodidae; genus Octopus; species Octopus bimaculoides. The sequence goes on along the minus strand of NC_142936.1, from coordinate 64,157,395 downwards.
AAAAGATAGTGCTCATGGGAACTGCCCATATCCTATGTAAAATACTGTCTATGTGATCTCAAATTTTAAAGCAAACACATAATTTTCTTATGGTTTCTTAAACATTCACTTGAACAAAACTGTACAAATCCAAATATATGGTACCCCAGGCATAACACCTACATGAACTTCTAACTTGTTGTCTCTTGAGGTCTCTGGGTGAGACTTGGATCCAACTTGTACAAATGCAAAACAAAAGTCAAACATAAAATAATAATAATAATAATAATAATAATAATAATAATAATAATAATAATAATAATAATAATAATAATAATTGATAGACAAAACTGTACTAGGAGACGTGATGGACAAAACTGTACTTAGAGACTGCAAGAGGAGGAAATGACATGGATCCACTATCATAAGGCGTACGATACGATCTCAAATTCTTGGATTATGGAGTGTATGAACATATTTGGTATTGCAACGAATGGTGAGCGATTGCTTGAAAAAAGTATGATGAATTGGAGGACGGACCTGACAGCATACGGAAGAAGCTAGGGACAGTAGAAATAAGGATGGGCTGCCTGTCCCCACTGATCTTTGTACTGTGCTTGATAACACTAACACTGATTCCGAGGAAAGCAAAATCTGGCTATGTATTCAAAAGCCGCCAACAAAAAGTCAACCACATATTAATCATGGATGACCTCAAACTTTATGGTAAAGATGAAACCCAAGTCAGTTCCCTCATTTATACGGTGTAGGCTTTCAGTACTGATATCGGAATGAAGTTCGGGCCGAGAAAGTGTGGTGTGTTAGTCTTGAAGAGAGGCAAAATCAAATGTATGGATGGGCTAACGATAAAAACAATTTATTTTGTTTAAACTTTTAGCATGAAGAATCTTTTACTCTTTTACGGTAATTTTTTTTTTTTTTTTTTTTGGTAGTAGCTTCTTCAGCTACTAGTTGTCACAACGTTGGATCCTGTCGCATCACCAAAAACACAAGACATTGCGCTCAGAAATCCTAATTCCTGTTATCTAATTGTAGTACGGGAGAAAATCGTCGTGTATATATGCATTGTTGAATTGTTTCCCATTACTTGGTTGACTTGGCAAGAATCAATGAGATAACGAATTCTTTTTCTCTATATATAAATGGAATGAGTAAATACTTAGACAGTTCCGAAATTAAGTTATAAGAAAACATTCCGGACACGAGAAGCGAATAAGAATATTCTTCCAACATGAATTGAAAATCGTTTCGGTTTGATGTTCAAAGATACTGTACGCGACATAAAACCTGAGACTGTCTATCTCGTCTTAAATATATGATTATAAAACCGAATGTGACAGTAATTGTCCGAATATGCCATTCCATAGACGAAACCAATAAATGGCTTTGCTAGTATAAATGAGCGACATACTTCCTATGAAATTAAAAGAAAACAAGCTGAAATATTTTTAAATAAGAAGTAAGAAATTTACTATTGAAAAGACTTTCGTAAATTTTTTCTTTTCTGAATACCAAATCCCGAATGCTGTTGAGCTTTAATACATTGTAGTGTAATGATATATTGTCATACACTATATGTCGGTAATCTTTAGCCAGCAATGTATATGTCTGAATACCTTGGATTTATATGTCTGTGATAAACATGCAATTATAGCAATTGTTTCATTCGTATACTTGGATGTACTGGAAGACTGTCTACCGTCTTTATTATTGAACCAAATCAATTCCTACAAAAATCGTAGTTACTAAGTGCTTTAGAAAATCGGATAAAATGATTTGCACAATTTTCTCATTCTTGCCAGGAACCTTTCCAATGAATTATTGAGCATCAGCAGTTTTGTTTCTATCCTGCTAAGATTTTCCCAAGCGGTTTATATCGAGAGCGAGTTGTCAGCAAAATGTTTATATATGTGCGTGTGTGTGTGTGTGTGTGTGTGTGCTTGCGTGCATGCGTGCGTGTGTGTGTGTGCGTGTGTATGAGTGCATGTATATATATATATATATATATATATATATATATATATATATATATATATATATATATATATATATATAATGATAAAGTTGGCTAGACGCAATATAAAACCGTAACGAAAAAATTCAATTGTTACTATTATGTGTTAACGTTGTGGTACGGTCGAATCTGACCAGAAAAATCCGATTGCCGGTAATATGAACATTTGCCCTGTCATGCTTATTTAACCAATGAATTAAAAATTGCTTCATGTGTCAAGGTTTAATATAGGTTTGAGCTTGCCACCTCTTTATTAGAGACCCTAAAATAATTTGAAACATCATCGTGGTTTGACATTTTAAAGGAGCAATTTTGAAAACAGAAAACCATAACGCGTTACTTTTCAATTAGTGTAGTTCAGGAGGCGTTAGACATCTTGTACGGAGAAAGATATAGTGTTTTGTTAGAAGCAGTCCTTTCATTATAGAGCACAAATGTCTCTGAATGTTCAAAGCTTTCCAAATTTTCCCAGCGGGTTGCCATGTCTCTTTAGCGCCTTATCTACACTGAGTCACCAAGATAAATGAGAATAAACAATGCCAACACAATACAGATATGATAGAGTGAGGAAACAGTGCTTATCTATTTATTGCTATTTGAGGGTGGTAATTTTGGTTACTAGAAATTTCGATCAAGCGTTTGATTTTATTCTACTGTTTACAAATTAACAATCTCGTTATAAATATGAAATATAAACATGCATCGAGTCTGCATGGTGAACGGTTTGACTAAAACAATACTTGAAAAGGAGAAAAACTACAACAACCGCAGTGAAATAATATGCGCTGTTATGAAGCAGGACAGAAATGAAACGCTAAAATGATATTATTATATATCCAGAAGTTAGAAATCAACTCTATTCAACGTAGCATCATGTTAGGATTTATATAAAAGTGTGGGAATTTACAAGTATGCAGCTCAGAAATAGTTTTACACTCCTTTACGTTGCAAATTGGAAAGCGAATATCTAAATACCTAAGAGTGATTGTTTATTACTTGCGAATGTAGCCTATTGGGAATGAAATTTGTTGCTGAAATTGCAGTTGTTTAATCCACAATCAGCCTAGGGTACAAATGAACCACTGCTTTACCTCGCCCATCTTTGATTCATATACTTTGTATATTATCCAAACATTTCTATTTCAACAGCAGATTAGAATATCATTTGAGGAAAATTTGGCTGCTATTTCACGGTGGTTGAGTAATCACATATATGCAACTTCTCAGAGGAAATAAGTTACCTTTTCAGCAAACCACCCTGGTTAACAACATATGTTTATCGAAGTTAATAACAAGTTCTTATTGTCATGCCTGTGCTATATATCATTTTCCATACACACATTCTCTATTTACTTTTTGACGTTTTAAGTATGTTTCCTGTAACTTCATGACTCTTTCACATAACCTCTGTACATCTACTCGTTTTTAAAAACATTTTTTTAAACATAAAAAACAGCTTATGCAGCAAACTTTAACCGTTATTCTGACGTTGGTTATCAATAAATCAAACACATGTAAAACATCGTTATCATCTCCTTTTTGTGAATAAAGGAAAACATTCTTTATCTTATACAAAAAGCTGATAACGTTTCCGCTTAAGCAGTTAGAGTACTGTAATGTAAGACATATACACATGTAAGTTCGTACATGAGTGTGTCAGCACGAACGTGTTCATACTTCTCCGTTTCAGACACTCAAAATTTCCCCTGTGCATTAAGATATGCAAGCTTACATACACCTACACGCAAGCATGCACTCACGCAAGCATGCACTCGCGCACACACGTGCACAGAAGCAAATATCAATGCAAATATATGTATATATATATACGTATGTATGTGTATATATAAATGTATATATATATATATATATATATATATGTGCATATATATATATATATATATATATATATATATATATATATATATATATATATATATATATATATATATATATATATATATATATATATATATATATATACATATATATATATAATATATATATAAATATGTTGCTTATTTTTTGGTAGATTTTGACTTTTTTAGTCCCTCTAAGCGTGAGGCATTACTATATAGTTAATGCCCTTATATAAATTATATATTTATGGGAAAAAACGATGAGATTTTTTTCCTTATGGGGTTTTTTTACGCTGACTACTT
>NC_142936.1:64145719-64148219 GCF_046866305.1 Octopus bimaculoides | reverse complement strand
ACCGTGATTTTCACGTTCCTTCCATGGCTCTTCTCCCCCACCTGACATGGTCCAATCAAGAGTTTTGATGGCACATCTGGTGTATCAGAGAATTTGACACAGCTGCCCTAAACTGAGTCTCATTACGAGCCATTGGTTCGTCTGGTATCTTGGAGAGGAAAGCGTCAAGTTTTGTCTTGAAGACCTCCGCATCCATGTCTTGCATGTCTCTCAAATGTTTTGGCAGGGCATTGAAGAGCTGAGGTCCTCTGAAACCGAGGCTGCTGCAGTATCTCGTTCTTATGTGAGATGCAGTGGATGGTACCTTTGGCACCATGCAGTGGCGACCCGTGCGGGCATTCCTGTAGTACTTGATACCAAAGTTTGGCACCAGTCCTTCCAGTATTTTCCATATGTATATTATTACATATCTCTCCCGCCTGCGCTCCAGGGAGTAGAGACCTAGTGCCTTCAGTCGCTCCCTGTAGTTCATCAGTTGGACTGTGGCGATCTTTTTTGTATAGTGCCGCTGAATTGCCTCGAGTTCTGCTGTCCGCTTAACACTGTCCGCTTAACACACACACACACACACACATATATATATATATATATATATATATATATATATATATATATATATATATATATATATATATATATATATATATATATATATATATATATATATATATATATATATATATATATATATATATATATATATATATATATATATATAAATATATATATATATATATGTATATATATATATATATATATATGTATATATATATATTGCTTCCGGTTTCGTAGTGTTAAGACGTGTTTTTCCCTGACTCCCGAAGCAACCAACAGGCATCTTTTCATATCGAAGATAAATATTTGCTGAAACCGACACAAAACTCGGTACGTGTTGTTTAACGACGGTCCTGCATTATATCCGTTGAAAAAGAAAGTAAATAGTATATATACAACGCACATTAATGTGAGTGAACCAAAGCGAACGACCATCTTCGAAGGAATCCACGCACGTGGTGAGAGATTGTAAAGATAGAAATCTGAGCTAAGTTTTAAGGTTTATTCTTCATTTCTAAGTTTTATTCAATATTCTATTTTCTTTCCAATTTATTTCACTTGTTTGTTAACATACTGTAATTTCTCTCACAGAATAGTTTTGTTTTTGTTTATTTACGATAAAATTTACTTACGATAAAATCGTTTCTTCTTAGTTTATTTACATACTAAGTTTTATTGTATATTCTATATTTCCTTCTATATATAAATATAAATAGCGAACAACCATAAAATCGTTTCTTCTTAGTTTATTTACATACTAAGTTTTATTCTATATTCTATATTTCCTTCTATATATAAATATAAATAGCGAACAACCATCTTCGAAGGAATCCACGCACGTGGTGAGATATTGTTAAGATAGAAATCTGAGCTAAGTTCTTATTCTTTATTTCTAAGTTTTCTTCTTTATTTCTAAGTTTTATTCAATATTCTATTTTCTTTCCAATTTATTTCACCTGTTTATTAACATACTGTAATCTCTCTCACAGAATAGTTTTGTTTTTGTTCATTTACGATAAAATCGTTTCTTCTTAGTTTATTTACATACTAAGTTTTATTCTATATTCTATATTTCCTTCTATTGTTAACATACTGTAATTTCTCTCACAGAATAGTTTTTGTTTATTTACGATAAAATTTATTTACGATAAAATCGTTCTTCTTAGTTTATTTAAAGTATTAAAGGCTTTCACTCAATTTCCCTTATACTCACCTTGTTTTAACACTCTTAATCAAAATCTCTATTCTACTCTTATCCCATCTTCTCTCCCTCACTTTTTCTCTCTTAGTTTCTCTGTTTCTCACCCTCTCTCTCTGTTTTCCGTGATATATATATTTTTCGTTTTTCATTTTTCGTTTTTCTTCTCATTTTCATTTTGTCTTGTTTGTTTCTCTCTCTCGAGTTATCTTCTCTCCCTCATATATACATACATACATATATATATATACATATATGTATATATATATATATGTATATGTCTGTGTCTATATATATATATATATATATATGTATATATTTTCATTCTTTTCATTTTGTCTTGCCTCGTTTTGTTTGTTTCTCTCTTGAGTTATCTTCTCTCTCTCTCTCTCATACATCTCTAATCCTATCACATCCTCTCTCTCTCTCTATCTACCTATCTATCTCGTACTCCGTACGCACACTCTACTAGCTCTACTTCGTATTCTCCCTTGTCCCTCCCCTCTTTATACTCTTCTTTCTAGTACTATTTCTATATACTTTAAAATAACCTCTCTCTCTCAAATATCGTGCACCATGGATACCAGAGGACGAGACTTTGTACAGCGCCAAGTTGAGGCCAACAAGAAGATGAAGATGCGCCGAAACTGGCAGCTGGAGGAAGTTCGCCTTCTTGTACACGCATGGAACCTGGCCAAAGGATCACCAGCAAACGATCTAATAGCCGAAAGCCTGGATAGGTACAAT
>NC_142936.1:64123219-64140719 GCF_046866305.1 Octopus bimaculoides | reverse complement strand
AGTAGGAGAGTAAGAGTGTAGAGAGTAAGAGTGAGAGGGGGGGAGTACGGGAGAGGGGGGGGAGTACGAGAGAAGAGAGTGAGAGAGAGTAAGAGAGAGGAGAGATAGAGTAGGGGTGAAGAGAAGTGGGAGTGGAGAGAAGTATGAAGAGAGGTACAAAGAAGTAGGAGTCGGAGCAGGAGGTGGGGGAGGGGAGAGATGGGTGGTAGGAGGGAGGGTGGGGGAGAGAGACAGGAGGAGGGGGTTAGATGAAGAGTGGAGGGGAGTTGAGCCCATGTGGCGCAAAGGAGCGAAGATAGAAGATTAATCCCTGTTCACGGCGCAAACGGGAGTCCGGATGGCCCCTGTGCATGGACAATCCAAACACAGACAGGTGTTGCCGCAAGGAGTGGCCGGCAGAACGGAAGTGGCGTGACACCGGGGTGTCATTGCCGACGTTGATATCTCGGAGGTGTTCCGCGAATCGGTCGGCCAGGCGCCGCCCCGTTTGTCCGATGTACAGGGATTGGCAGAGAGAGCAGGAGAGGCAATATATGATGTTGGTAGACGTGCAGGTGAAGGAGTCGGTGATGCGATAGGGTCGGTGATGGGTGCTGGTGAGGAGGGTGGTGTTGGAGAGGTAAGGGCAAGTGCGGCAGCGTGGACGGGAGCAGGGGAAAGAGCCAGGTTGGGAGGTTGGGTTGGGGAAGAAGCTGTGGACCAAGAGGTCCCGTAGGTTGTGGGCTCGTTTGAAGGAGGGGAGGGGTCGATTAGGGAAGATGTGGGAGGTGGAGGGGTCGGACTGGAGGCGCCAAAAAGCTCGGAGAATGGAGCGTTGGAGGGGTAGGGTGGTGGGATGGTAGGTGAGGGGAAAAGGGAGGCGGGAAACGGCAGGGCGGGTTCGGGGGGAGAGAGCAGATGCACGGTCCACAGAACGTGCTCTGGCAAGGGCGGTGTGGATGGTGGTGGGTGGATATTCACGCAGGCTAAAGTGGTGAGCCATGAGTTGAGACTGAGTCTCAAAGTCATGGCTGTCGCTACAAAGTCTGCGTAGACGGAGGAATTGGGAATAGGGGATGGAAAGTTTTGTGTGTCTAGGGTGGGAGGAGGAGAAGTTGAGATAGGAGTGTGAGTCTGTGTGTTTGTAGTGGATGGAGGTGCTAAGGGCGGAGTGGAGGATGCTGACCGAAATGTCGAGAAAGGGGACAGAGGTGTCAGAGACAGTACAGGAGAAGTGGAGGGCAGGATGGAAAGATTGAACGAAAGAGAGGAACGAGTCAAGATGTTCGCGGGAGAGAGAGGTGGCACCGATACAGTCGTCGATATACCGACCGTATAGTTCGGGAGTGGGACCAGTGAAACTGGAGAATATTTGGGCCTCAACATAACCAACGAAGAGGTTCGCGTAGTTGGGGCCCATTCTCGTCCCCATGGCCACTCCCGAGAGCTGCTGGTAGATATCTCCCGCGAACGAGAAGCAGTTGAGAGATAGGACAAGTTCGGCCAGACGAATGAGTGTGGAGGTGTCGGGTTGTGGGTTGGGGCGTTGGTCTAGAAAAAACTTCAGGGCACACAGCCCCTCGTCGTGGGGGATCACTGTATAGAGGCTCTGGATGTCTAGAGTGAAGAGAAGCTTAGAAGGGCCGGGAGGGAAAGAGAAAGAGTTGAATAGACGAAGCGCGTGGTTAGTGTCATGAATGTGGGAAGGGAGAGAAGCCACTAGGGGGGCGAGGACCCGGTCTAGGTATTTTGAGATAAGCTCGGTGGGGCAGTTGCAGGCGGAGACGATGGGGCGGCCAGGGTTGTTCGGTTTATGGATCTTGGGGAGGAAGTAAATGGTGGGGGTGCGTGGGGTGCGAACAATAAGGTTGGAGGCGGTGGCGGGGAGATGGGAGGAGAGGATGAGGTCATGGATAGTGGAGGACACAGTCTGTTGGTAGCTGGGCGTGGGGTCGGAGGGCAGAGGGCGGTAGAATGAGGTATCTCGAAGTTGACGGAGAGCTTCGGCCTCGTAGAGGTCCGCGCGCCATACTACCACGGCTCCACCCTTATCAGCCGGTTTTATGATGATGTCCGTGCGGCGTCGGAGGGATCGAAGGGCCGAGAGTTCGGCTGGGGAGATGTTGAGTCGAGATGGACGCCTGGAAAAGTTAAACCGGCCCACAGCGCGTTGGCAGGCGCCCGCGAAAAGATCAACTGCCTGGAACTGGCCAGGAGCAGGCGTCCACTGGGATGGTCGTCGGCCCAGGTCAGTGAAGCAGTCCTCGTTGGGTGCGGGTGGTGTGTTATGGAAAAGCGCACCCAACCTAACGCGGCGCACAAAGCTGTGGACATCAGCACGGGTTTGAAATTCCTTGCAGGATGGAGTGAGTGGGATGAAGCGCAGACCCCTATTGAGGACGGAGCGCTCCGCCTCAGAGAGAGGAAGATCTGGGGGAATGGTAACGACAGGCTGAAGTGGAGAAGGGGTGGGTGGAATAGAAGTAGGAGGGGATGAAGTAGGGTTAGGAGGGGCGGTCGGGATGGTGGAGGGCTGGGAGGGAGGGGGTGGAGTGTGTGTGGGAGAGGCAGGGTGGTTGGGTGTGGGTGGGGAATGCACATCAGGGAGGTAGAAGGGTGGTGGAGGGGTTGGGGTAGTGGCATCGGGTGTAGAGGAATGGAGGAGTGAGTGAAGTTTGCGGAGCTTAGTGTCGGTAAGAAATGCATGAAAGAGATGATTAAGTTGAATGATAAAGCGCAATGTATTGTGAGCATGGGAGGGTGACAGAGAGGAGAAAAATATGGAAAAGGCTGGAGGAAGAAGGCGGTCGATAGTGTGGATTTTAGAGAGATTGGAGCGAATGGTGGCCCGCATAAGGCGGTAGGATGTGGTGCGGAGTATGGGTAGAATGGTGGTAGAGGAGTGGAGAGTGGGGTGGAAATGGAGGCGGAAACCCTTAGGGATGAGGCGGTGATGTAAGCAGCGACTGAGAAACGTAATATGACTAGAGAAACGAGTCTTCTTGAATATGAGTAAGGAGAGTCGTATAGTAGGTTGAAAGTATAGAGAGGGAAGTGTGCGGAGGTATAGTTTTAGGCGGTTGTGGAGAGTGAGTTGGAAAGATTTGTAGTCAGGCATGATGGAACGAGAGAGAAAAGAAAATTAGACGTGGGAAGGAGAATTACAAAAGGTGTGGTGGAAAAAAAACAAGCGTGATGAGAAAATTGGACGTGGAAAAAAGGAAAAAAAGAAAAAAAGGGGGGAAAAAAACTGGAAAAAAAACTTTTTTAACAGGTGTGGGGGAAAAAAAATAAAGGCATGAGGAGAAAAAACGAAAAAGGGGTTGTGAGAAGAAAATATATGCGAGATGGGAGAAAAAAACAAAGCAAAAAGGAAGATGGGACAATAGGGAGAAATGGGGTGACAGGGAGAGGAGAAAAGAAAGGGAGGGAGAAGAATACAAAGTAATAGGTGCAGATTAGAGAAGACAGATTAGGAACATCCAGAGTACGAAGAGACGGTAGGTGAAGGAAAGTAAGGTAAAAAAGGATGATAAAGGAGGTTTACAAAAGTGGAAAAGTTCAAAAGTTTTTTAGACGTCGTGGTATATTGAAGCGATTTCCAATCAGAAGATGGGTCCAGTGTAAATCCGTGGGTAGGAGAGGTGCAGCCGGAGGGTATAAAGTTCAGAATCAAACAGTCCAGATCCAGAAGGAAAGAAGGTAGAATCCAAAAGTTGGTAGTGTGTGATGAGAGGAGACAGGATTAGCTGGTGCGACCACGTGAGCGTGTATTATATGTGGGAGAATATACAAAAAATAACAACAGACGAGGACAGGTGGTGTAAATAACAAAAGTATATATTAGTATGACGCTCGGGAATACGGAAAGTCTTTGACGTTTCGAGCTACGCTCTTCAACAGAAAGAATACGGAGACAAGGAGAAAAACACGGAGAAAAAAAATTGAATAGTGTTCAGTCAACGGTCAATCATAATAATGGCCGATCATAACAATGACTGACCGGAAGTTAGAAATTCTTATTTCAGGAGAGCTAAGAAAGGGGGAGATAACAAACGGTGATCGGGAACGAGGGGCTGTGTGTGGGAGGTAGACTGCTGGTGATCTTGACGTATGTAGTGTGAAAATGGGGGAAGGGAGAAAGGAAGAAAGTAGTTGGTCAGTTGTAGTGTGTGCGTGGTGTGATGCGAGGGTATTGGTGTGGTGTGCGTGGTGTGATGCAAGGGTATTGGTGTGGTGTGATGTGAGGGTGTTGGGAGGTGGGGAAGGCATGGGTGGAGTGTGGGGTAGAGGTAGGGGTATGTGGGTAGGGTGGGGTATGTGGGTAGGGGTGGGTGGTGGGTGTAAGGAATTGGATGGGGTGGAGTGGGAAGGTAGAGTAGGAGTGTGTTGGGGTGTGGTGGGATGAGCTTATGAGGGGGTGTTGACGAGGAATGTATGTATATATAGGTATGTATATATATATGTATTTATATGTAAATATATATGTTTATATATACACATATATATACACACACAGACATATATTTGTATATATATATATATATATATATATATATATAAAACACCTTTCTTGATGATGCTACTGCATATATCTCTAAACATTTATTTATAAGCATTTTCTGTGAGTGCTGACTCATATACTTATTAATATTTTTACAGGTAGGTGTAATCATATACATCACATGACAAACTACACCATAAAATTACTGTCCTTTCATCATTATCCTAGCTTGAATAATTCTCATTATAATTGTAATTAATTTAAAAATTTTACAATTTTACAAACTTATACAATTATAATACCACATAGGTTCATTATTTTCCTTTAAGCCTTACCTCTATCCAAACCTGAGTACCCTCTGTTTCTCTCTATAATTGAAATTAACCTCAACCTTATTTAGTGCCTAAATATCTCTCTGTATCATAATATTATAATGTATTACACGGTTACCTCCCTTTACATATAGTCTATAATAATCAATGTATTTTCATGCATTTCTTTTCCTCTTTTCTCTTCTCGTTCAGACAATTACTTGTCAGTTGGAAAATTTGCTTAGATCTATTCATAACATTGTGCGTGTGTTTTGTGTGAATATTTATTTTGAGTGCTGTGTATTAATTCTATAAAATTGTGCATAAAGCTTATAATGTGTATACATGAAGTGCATTAAGTAATCAACATATTTCAATTTCTTTCAGTTAACAATGAGTATCAGTTGAGTGACTGACTTTTCATACACACAAAACACAAGCTACGCGTGCAGGATGTTTGGATAAAGTTTTTAGACATAAACCAAAAGGTTTTCCATTAATTCCGTGAAATATTCACGGCTCCCGCAAGTAAAGTATACGTTTCAGAAACTATTACCGATATCTCATGCACAACATTAAGTTAGTGCGTCATCTTGAAACATAGATGAAGCCTGTTTCTTCATAAATACTACCAAATTATTAAAGTACATATAGCATTTAGTAAAATATAGTGGTACATTATTGAGCGTTAGTAATTTTATCCTATGAAACAATACAGTGACAGAAAATTTTAAAGAAGTACATGTGCATGAATGTTCAAACAAACAAAGATTCTCTCAGAGATTAATGTGTTCTAATTACGGTGAATTGATTCTAAAAGTGCATGTTATTAAAGCTTATAAAAGCTAGCTGCGGCAAAATTCCAATATAAATTCAGCACTAAATAAAACAAAAATTGGAAAAATGAACTTATGGCCATAAAGATACGCTGATATTATTAGATGGATAATAGATGTAATTTGCTAAACATTTAGCATAATTAATACATTCTAATTTTCTGCTCTCTATCTTCATATGCAGAAAAAGATTTGTAAATGATGCTGTGATATGATATTTATGTTATTTGCGTTTAAACAATTATTAAAATTGACTTATTTGAAATGGTTGAAGATGAAATTGAAAGGAAAAGATAAAATTGAACAATAGAATTTATAAATATATAAAAATATTCTCCTCAACTAATTTAAAATGGAATTGGAGTAAATATCTAAATAGTTATCCACAATTAAGACGCAATTTCAATTTTACAATGATAAAATGTCTACACACTCTACGATATTTTTGGTTTTCTTTCATTACGATTTTGAATCATTTATTTGTAGCTGACTGAATGACTGACTTCATTTCGTATAATTTTTAACATACATTCTACACACACATACGCACGCATACACACACACTAATACACGTACACACACACACACACACACACACACACACACACACACACACACAAACACACACACACATATATGCTTCGTTCTCTGTCGGTTACGACGATGAGTATTCTGGCTGTCCATTCCATAGGCATGCGTACACACACACGCGCGCGTGCACACGCAGATACACACACACATATACCATAGACGGACAGCCGGCAGAATCGCTACAGCGCTGGACAAAATGCTTAGCTACCTTCTTTTTTGCCGTATACATTCTGACTATAAATATCGCAGAGGGCAGCCTTGCGTTTCACTTTTTCTGGTTCGGTAAGACATATACTTGGCTTGATGCAGTCGACTTTCTACTTTATTCAAGTTTGCTGATTTTATGCCCAAATTAGAGATAATAATTATTGCTATGTATGCAACAGTTCAATGCGTGATTCCGCTTCACAGCCTGGTTTCCTTTACGTCGTACACTGAGTGTAAGTTGTATTATTTTATTGACTGACACTTACATAGATTATTACAATATAACGAGTACTGGGTGAGTTGTAAAATTAATTGTGGACGCACAATGAGATCCTGGATTGGATATCATTCTGTGACAGATTAGCAAATAAACATTTATCTTAGCATCTGGTCGATCAAAATCTTCCAATTCGATCAGCATCTAGGTTAACCCACCATCAAAATACTCACAGCAGAAACTTTTGGAGCGTCATTAACTAATATTGAATTTTGATCCCAGCAATGTTTTTTAACGTTCTATTTCTTGTTCCATTTTATCATGTATAAAGTTCTAGTTATAATGCTAAATTTCTTTTATTTCGTGCTCCCTATGGCTTTTATATATATAAATTTCAAAATCATAGTACTGTTCTAGTTTTGTTAAATATCCCAGGGTCTGGTTTGATCAGAGTGTTCCTTCATCCGGTGAATCACATCGCAGCGACTTCAGTCACTGTCCTTGATAATAGACCGGGACCGTTTACTTCGTTCTCTTAGCTTCATTAGATAGATTATTCAGGACAGCCTATTTGTCATGAGACGTCTTTCGTATTCAATTTCAACATATCAGATCGCACCTCTCGTGGGTGTACTGTGATAGAAGCAAGTGGGCATATCTTTCGAACCAACTATCTCAGGGAATATGCAGCGAAATTTACCAAAACTGTGCATCAAGGATCGATATGGTTGAGTCCTTCACTGTATTGAGTGCAGAGTCTACACCTGAGGCAAGATTATTTATTCATTAATTAGTTCTTAAAATTTAGCTAGTAAATGTGACATGCCGTTATTTTGGCCATAGATTACATGTTTTTCTCCATTTTTTCTTGTATATTTTGGAATTCCTGCATTCATTTTATATTTTTCAGAATTCACCTGTTGTTCTTTTCTTTACCTTATCTAATTCATTTACTTCGGTACACTTAGGTTCTCGTTTACACACTGTTTAATTCTTCCCTTCAATACGCTAATTTTCATTTTCCTGATTGTTTTCCATTATTTAACTAATCCTTTTATACGTTTCTCGATTTTCTACCTTTATTACCCGAATCAGTTCACACATTTTGTGCTTGTTTTCCTTTAATAAAATTCTCCTCTTTCATTTCTTTGCTTCTGTTTCTTTGTTACACTAACTAGTTCCACTGTTCATTTTGTGACCCTTTATTAAACTAACCAAATTCTTTTTCCGGATTGTGATCTGTCATTAACCATGTCAAATAACGTTTTGTTGCTTGTGCGTCATTGTGTACTACTAATTGTCTAATCAGATCTTCCCGCTTTCCCACATGCTTCTTTTCCCCATCTTCCAATTCTTTTCTTTCTTTACAGTTTGTTCTTTTTTTTTGCCTTTTCTTTATTCCTTCTCTCCAATACTGCTACTACAACTTAACTTCCACATTTCTCCTTCATCCTCCACCCATTCTCCTCCCCTACTTCACCTTCCTTCTTCGTATACATACTAGCATTTTCTAAATGTTGAAAATGTAGTAGTAAAATACATGAAGGAAAAACATAATTTAAATAGGGATGGAGATACACGTTATTATCATACAGGCAAAAGTACTTTTATGTAAGATTCATGAACGGAAAATTATGAATTCGGTAGACGAGATCAGAACAGTAAGGTAGGAGTAACTGTCTTCCCGGACAAGTGGATTTTGGAAAAGGAGCCTTGCAATGCTAGCAGACTGATGGGAGAGCGCTATAGAAAATGAAGGAGAGTGCATTTTAGACTAAAAAGAATCTGTGTATCATAATTTTGAAAAAAAAGGTAAAACCCGTATTATTTTATGGGATGACCTAATGTATGTATATATATATATATATATATATATATATATATATATATATATATATATATATATATATGTATGTATGTATGCATTTATGTATGTATGTGTACATGCACGTATGTATGTATGTATATTTGTAATCAAAATAAGCAACAGGATTTTAAGTAGTAATGCAGTACGACCGTTTCAAGCGGCTCGATGTATTAGAACAATGCAATCATTACATCAATTTAAATACAGCACTATCTTGAGCTGCACGAAACAGGTAAGATACATTAATATAATTTTTCTTAAATATTTTAACAGAGGAATATGATGGCAGAAATTCCTTTTGGCGCTATTGTAGCAAGAATGGCTAAGGAAAAAGACTACAGTTTCTTATAATAGCATGGACTATTGTGGAGTTATATGGAGTTTGTATAATAAGCGTAAGCCAATGTCAACAGTGGTTACAGTAATTCCGAGCCAGAAACTACAGTCTAGAAGATGAGTCTCGTCCCAGGAGGTCTGTAGAGCCGGACGAGAACGTCCTGCAAACCCTGGTGGAACAAGATCCCATCGTAACTGTTGAGGAAGTAGCAGAGAATCTTGGATTTGGTCATTCAATTATTCATCGATACCTACTCTAGAAGAAAACCACCATCTTCGGTTTCAAGACGAAAGGCGTTCATCCATCAGAATAATTTTCACCCACATACAGCGCGGATGACATTCCAAAGGCTGGAGCAGTTTGAATGTGAAGCGATGCCCCATCCACCATATTCGCCGGACATTGTCACATCTGATTACCATTTATTCCGCAGTCTTCAACATCATTTGGACGGAAAAAATATGAATTCTATAGACTAGGTCAGTACAGTACTGGAAGAGTATTTTTCGTCACGGGCAAGTGAATTTTGGAAGAGGGGCCTTGCAAGTTTACCGGATAGATGGAAGAGTATTGTAGAAAACGAAGGAGAGTATATTTAGGATTAAAAAAAGTACTCTGTTTATCATAAGTTTGGGAATTAAAAGAAGTATAAACAAACCGCATTATTTTTTAGATGACTCAATATATATTGTTGCTATTATTCAAAATTGTGGTAAGTCCAACACATTGCTTTTTCAGAAAACAGAAACTGAAGATACGATAGTTTGACCAAAACAACCGAGTATTGCAAGCAACAATAACTTTAAAAACAAAAAAAATAAAACATTTGGCCAAACTTGGACACACGAGAGTTTAACATAATAGCAACAACAATATATATATATATATATATATATATATATATATATATATATATATATATGTGTGTGTGTGCTTTTAGGTATACAGCTGCCTGTAGACATACAAGTTTTTGATTTTATCAAATACAATTTCAACATTAAGTTAAAAGCTATTTTACTGATATTATTTATTCAACTATGTCCAATTAACAAGAACAATTCTAAAGAGAATCAAACAGACATATGAGATTGCTGGTTGGGAGTATTTGTTTTAGGCCTGTGTTTGCAAAGATATATATATATATATATATATATATATATATATATATATATATATATATATATATATATGTGTGTGTGTGTGTGTGTGTGTGTGCGTGCATACATAAATATAAGTATGTCTTTATATATATATATATATATATATATATATATATATATACATATATATACACACATATTTATTACACACACACACACACACACACACACATATGTATATATGGTGTCGAGGGAGATATGGAGCGGGGGAGGGTGCAGGAGAATGATGGAATGGGTTACACTGAAATATATTAACAACAAAATAACGATATATATTCATGAACAAACATATTTGATGTTTAGTACTGTAGACACTTATAATTATCACCTGTGAGGCCATTGCCCTTCTTCAGAATGTAGGGGAAAACCGTGGAAAGTAATGGATAAACTACACAAAATTTAATGCGAACTTAATGATCACTTCTGATTGTATATATATATATATATATATATATGTTAGCTTTGGGCTTTTTTGTTCATCAATGCGATTTTTCCTTATTTGAGTGTTTATATATATACATGGTTGAGTCAAACGGTATGCAATATATTGGTAACATATTTGCTTTATTCGTCAATTTACAAGAAACAGAGGCTGACATTCAAAGAAAAAGCTATCGTGAGCATCATCTGAAATCACTTGCCTGCTAGTTCTTTCATTCATGCTGATACCAGTGATTGTACATCGAGGTCAAGAAATCCTTTACTCTCGCATCCTGTTCAATGATAAACCGTTGCAAGCGCAGAGAGTGCGACATAGACCGGAACAATTACTAATCTGAGGGAACTAGGTCTTTACGTTGACCGTATCTAAAGGAATTATGACTTGGCTATATTTTGGAATATTATAAACAACATTTCTGTTTCCATTGAATTCTATGATTACTCCAGTGATTTTTACATTTCAATCAAGCCAATGTTCATTTGATCAACACTAGTAACACCCATCCATCACTTTTATAATTCCTGTTGTTACTGGTGGCAGTGGTACCTGTTGTAATAGCAGTAGTTCTTAATATTACTGCCACCATCATTATATTTATCACCGTTACTATAACCGTCAATTTAGGACGGGTTTAAATTTATCATTAAAATTCTTTTTCCTGACTTTTCTTACAATTTCAATTTGGCACATGGTTTCCTAAATGTCCCTAATTTTCTGTCGGCGCATACGTGAAAGTTGCATTAATGCATTCCTAACGTATACCTCTTCACAATTTGGACATTTTTATGCAGTAACTTAGATTTCTGCTTTGAAGTTCATATTTGCATTTGTAAATATTCTTCCGGCTATTGTGCTCATATATTGTCCGGTGTGTATGAACTGACATGCACCACGTCAATTATCATTGCATTTAAAAACAATGAATAATCCATCATTGTTGCTGAGGTCAAACTTTGCCGTGGTTAATAATTGTCTGAAGTTCTTCAGCTGTCTTGTACTTAGAATTATAGCCCGATCCGTCATTATATCCTTTAATTCATTATTTTGAGCAATGATCGGAGAGTCTGCTTTGGCAATGCTTAAGATATTTTGGTGACACGGATTGTGTGTCAATAAAAATATTTTTGCTTTCCCCTATAATGCTATAATAACATCACTTAATTTCCCGTCTACTTCAGAACTAGTCTAACAGACTCCTATCTCACCCGGGTCATATTACATACGTTCAAGAACTATATTCTTAACCTCAACGGCCAACTTTGTTGGTCCTTCTCCCATTTTATAGTTGGCCCTGTCAGACATCAGCCACTTCATTTTTGTATTCTTGGGATATTCTACTGTTTGTAGAATTACGTTTCATCTGATGATTACGGTTTTTTTTTTTATAATGGAGTAAAGTTCTCATTCTTCAGTTAATATATTAAAAAGATACGTAAGAAACAACTGTAATGAACTGACAATTATCCATCGTATGTTATTATATATATATACAGGTAAACAGACAGATACATAGTTCGATAGACAAATAAGCAAACATAATGCATAAAGTCGAGAGCCATTAGAGGTGTAAATTGATTCATTTAACCGTCTGAATTCATTTAACTATCTGACTTACATACAATTAGTCCGTTTCGTAAAGCCTTCTTCTGGCTTTAATTTCAGTATTGATTAAGTATACGTACATGTTTGCATTAAGTTGTATGCTCAGTATTATACAATGCAATTGTATATTCACAAGTTAATGCAAATGAAAAATATAACTCTTCAGATCACCAGCATATTATCAATTTTCCATGTCTAATATATACGTAAACGTATATAATCACGCATACATAAATATACTTCTGTGGACATCAAAGACTAACAATTTCGTCCTGTTTAAACGGAATAGTTTCGGGCGTAAACAATGTATGGGTACGATCGACTGATATGCTAAAAATATCTATGAGCCATTAAGTTTAGATAATAATGTTTTAAACACCAGGAACGCCACACGTTGCATAAGGAAATTTGGGTTACATTTATCGTTGGATAAGAAACCGTGTGAGTCGCTTTGATCAAATCTCAAAATGTTCACTAGTTTAGGTCTGATAGGTTAGTTTATGGTTGGGTATATACAGAATATAAGAATGAGTTATTTCTAAAATGCTGGTATTGTATAATCAATTTGTCACATTGATTAATAATAATCGATTTAATTGTACTAATGCGAAATGCCTGAAACACTCACTAACCACCACCACCACCACCACCACCACCACCACCACCACCACTATTTCCAAAGATATTGAAGTCTAATTCCTTTGTTTATACACAGGCCCTTCGTCAATATATAGACATATACACACACACATAGTCACACACATATGTGTGTGTTCGCACGCGCCCATGTGTATCTCCTTGTATTTGTATATGTGTATAAATGTATATAGACATATAAATACATATTCACACGAACATTCATGTACATTACGCGTACATGTATATTGCTGTGTTGTTTTCCATTTCTGATAATTTGACACTTATTTCATTATACATAACCACTCAAACACCCACATATTGCATGCTAACAATGGTCTTCACTGTGGTGAAAGTACGTAACTCAATTCTTTTCAATATAATGTTCTCGTCATTTATTTCTAGGCTTATGAATTTGACTTCTACTTATAGCTTACCACTTTCACCAGGTACCAATGGTAAATGAAACCAGGGAATGAAGTTTCAGACACAGATTTAAATCACAAAATTGATTTAATTGCACTCAAATATTCAATGTCTTTTTTTTTAATATCTTAAGATTAGTTTCAGAACGAATAATAGTTATTGATAGGTTTGCTTTTCCTGAACGAAATTTATTTTATTTTCCTGTGTACTAACAAATATATTTTTATTCGAGTTAACATATTTTCCATTGTACTTTAAATTAAGTCTTTCGTTATCTTAATTTCCCGTTACAGTCTTTGAAAATTATGAATTAAACAAAAATATTATTTTAAGTGATATATGTTTACCACATACTGTTTTTTTAACGACATATCATACTCAAATAGAAGCTAGACTTTCAAATGTTTGTAACTATGCAATTCATAAATCTAAAATTTAGAGACAACTCTGTTTCAGTTATGTTACTAAATCATAATTACAAATTACCATAATTTAAATTTCATTATGTTTATTTTAAAACCTCAGCTATATACTCAGATGCAGCTAACTTGTACTGCCCTATATGCAATGATAAATCAGATGTGTTTTCGTATTTGAAGCTTTAATTAATAGTTCAGACGAATTAGTTGCGGAAAGTGCTAATTCATCAACATCTATTCTCAGAAGTTCTATTATTTGTTGCCATCATTGAACCAAAAGTTCAAATCTTCGGTCATATGCTGGTTTAGGTTCAAAAAAGCCCTGCACCGATATCCAATCCAATCCATATTGTTGAACGTCTGTCCATGCATGAAATGAGCCATAGCGCAGGAAAAAGTGGTAATTTGATGTTGTGAGACCTGGAGGGTAGGCAGAGGGAGGTAGAACTTCCAATGCCTTTAGTTTCCCAAGATTGCACTCGGTCACATTGGCAGTGTGTGCTGAGGCATTGTCGTGTGGTATGAGTGGTCGTCTTTGGGCAATGATATGTAGCGACCTTTCAGATCATAATACACTCGCTAACGTTGTTGAGGAAAAATGCTAACTTTCACAGCATTACTATCTGGAACAAGCTGCAATTGCAAAACCCAATTGAAATTAAGTTTGAGGTAGAAGTATTTTATATTTTAACATAAAAACAAACTTTTATATAATAGCTCTGTTACAACGTGAGTAGTTTTATAACATCAATTTAAAAAATAAGAAAATATGCAGCAACATGCAATAAAACTCAATATGAAAAACATACTAATACTAGTCAAGAAGCTTTACCTGAAAACAGTACTCCAAAAAACCGAAATTGTTATCAACATTCTTATCCATGACAAATGATTCACTATGAAAAGCGAATATGGAAGAAATTATTCCAGAACCTAGTTGAGATATTTTTACGGCGTGATACATACAATTGACAGTAATGATGTGTAATATGCTTTTGTTTATTTATTATAGTCTTACTGCTGTTTCAAATATGCGCATAACTGAGGAAGTCGTAATAAGCCTATAATAAATGTATGTATATAAACCGTTATCAGAGTCTATTTTATCTGTATCACTATCATTCTCTGACAACTATCCGATGAACGGGAACATGAAACAATATATAATATACTATATATATTATGTGCACACATGCTATATATATATATATATATATATATATATATATGGTCATATTCGTTTGGCAAATCGAGGACACGAGCTGCACAAATGTCATTTTCCATTATGGTGGTTTGACTCATGATTTGAGGGCGTAGATAATTTCGCCAATGTATGAAATGTTTCTGGTAACCAGATTTTTATTTCGAAACACGTCATAAATTGTGTATTAATTGGATTTTGATTTATACACGGTGATGAATGGACTAAACAACATAAAATAGTGTTTTCTTAAAAACAATAGATATAAAAGAAAAGGTTGCAGTACCTGGAAAATATTAAAATAAAGAAATGTTTGCTTCTGTAAAAAAAAACGGAGGAATGATTTTGTGTTTAAGAATCTTTCAGAAAACTGGATTAATTATGGAAGCTAAGTTTGAGTCATATGTCAGTAAAATCTCCCTTATGTATCGGAAGAAAAAGTTCTTCCCGATTTCCGGTGTCTCATTATGATGCAATAAACACATTGGCAGTTATGGAAGAGTTTTAAATTTTAAGCGACAGCTCAGAAATTGCAAAATCCGTTAAATCCCATCAATTGCGTTACATAGTTTGATGCTGAAAATATTTCGCTAAAATGCGACAAGGGAACCATCAAAATTCTAATTTCTAGTTTCTCATTTTAGTGGCGTTTCAACACTTTGATAGTGATCTCGTATTTAAGTGCTTCAAAAAAAGCCGGTATGATGATCGGCTATAATATTATTCAGCAATAAATGTGAGGAAACGGTGGGTATAAATGTATATATTTTCGTTACGTTTAGATTAGCACCCCTAAAAATGTGTAATATATATTGAAATGAAGTTCAATGTTTTCCACTAAAGAAGACAAAAACCTCTGTAAATAGAGCATTACGTTTCAAATTTGATGAAATTAGGATGTTTTTATTGGAATGTAAGTTTACTCGTTTCTATCGATTTTCTTGATGTGATATATTAATATTTCCTATACACGTATTCATATATACACACATATATTAATTTATACATATATACGTACATATGTACGTACGTACCTACCTACCTTCATGCATACATACATGCATACATACATGCATACATACATACATACATGCATGCATACATACATACATGCATACATACATACATACACAAACACACACACACACACACACACACACACACACACACACACACACACACACACACACACACACACACACACATATATATATATATATATATATATATATGAAAGATAAATATTATTTTTTCTAGAATTTTAACATATTTTTAAACTAAGTTATATTTTGACATAAAACATTTCAGTAGCATGATAGGAATTAACATGACTTATAATGTGCTATTTCACTGTTGCTTTGTTCGTGTAATAATGATATATAATATAATACAATATATTCATTTATTTATATATCTTTGTGCCTATTTTTAAGTGTCTATTCATATAGATATATATTTGTGTGAATATACATATACGCATTTGCATGCACACACACACACACACACACACACACACACACACACACACACACACATATATATATATATATATACACACACTCACTCATTGTTTATGTACATAAAGCCTATATTTTTCTGACAGCAGAAGTAAAATGTGCATTTAGTAATAATTTTTTTATTATTAATTCAACTCTATTTTCACGCAATATCAAACAGAATCAAATAACAGTAATTATTGTATCTTTATATTCTGTTCTTGGTGGCTGTTGAAGTTTTTTTCGATAACCTGTTATGTAATTCATGTAATATGTACTTTCTTACTTTTGATATGGTGTTTGTCTTCGTTATTATTAGTATTCTAATTTGCCGTTTGTTTTCTATTTTCCGTCTTATCGAATTCTGTCAACAGTAAGTATAAACACGTCAACAAAGCTTCAATTTCATTGGTGCGTATAAATTCTCAAGTCGATATAGCATTTAAATATTACATTGGATGTTATAAAATTGTACTTATTCTTTACAATTGAGTTATGTTTTTTTTTTTTTCGATTTGTTGACAAATTTTACATTTCTACTAATATTTAATTTTGTTTCAGACCACTAAATATGCAAGCAACAATTCAAAATAACACGTCATGACGACGAAGTATCATGCTAGGAATTTTGAATATTCAAATATTCCAGTTCGCTAGATATAGTAATTTATTTGTCAGCAACATGTTCAAAGTTCCGCAGTCATAATACAAAGTAAACAACTAAGTGTTGCATGTCATTTTAAGAATATCACTTAAAAATGAAATAGAAGACAAGTGGACCAATAAACTTGCTTTTCCGATAAATCAATACTAGAAATAAAAGGACATATTTAGCAGATATCTTTACTATATTATTTTAAGCAATTTTTTTATCAACTATTATTCTCCAAGTTTCAAGAATGAATGAGTACATATCATTAAAAGCAAAAAAAAAAAAAAAAGATCCCAACTAGGGATCAAATGTTTAGTCTCATGTAATAATAGTGCAATCCTTGAATATTGACTTGGAATTGCTCATGATTAGTGCAGAGAGAAAACGCATCTGAAATGTTTATAGCACGTAGTTTTGACAGATATTATCCAAAAATACTGCTAAATACAGATTATATTTAGTATACAAGTTTCACGCACGTGCGCACATACTCGCACGCGCTCACACACACACGCACAGACACACAAACACGCATATGAGGAAAACTGCAAGAGTAGAAAGTGTGAAAAAAGAAGTTGAGTATGTAAAAATAAATAAAATTGATTAAAACTTGCAGG
>NC_142936.1:64105719-64120719 GCF_046866305.1 Octopus bimaculoides | reverse complement strand
TACTCTGTAAGTTTAATATTCAGTTTTGGACGTTGGTAGCGCAGGGATTGGAATTTTTCAGCATTAAACTGCATATTATTGTCCTCAGCCCATCTGTAAACTGAGTCCAATTCCTGCTGCAGGTGTGCAACATCACTGGAGTTCTGTATTTTCTGCGAGACTTTTGTATCGTCTGCGTAGCTTGCAAGAGTGGCTATCCGGGCACTTGAAGGCATATCTGAGAGAGCGACTATAAAAAGGAATGGTCCCAAGACAGTGCCCTGTGGAACACCGCTCATTATTTGTGTTCTCATAGAGGTGGCACCATTAGCCACTACTGCCTGACTTCTATCTTTCAGAAAGTCATGTAACCACTCTCCAAGTTTTCCAGCTATGCCAAGATCACGCAGTTTGTGGCATATCACACCATGATCCACTTTGTCAAAAGCTTTTGCAAAATCAAGGTATATTACGTCCACATTTGAGTTGTTGAGTAACTGCCTCAACACCCAGTCGTAATGTTGTAAGAGCTGGGTCAGGCAGCTCCTACCTGGTCGAAAGCCATGTTGGGTATCACTCAGCAATTTATTTTCTTCAAGGAATGCGATCAGTTTTCCTTTGATTATCCTTTCCATGACTTTGCTGATGTGTGAAGTCAGAGAGATAGGCCTATAGTGTTTGGCATCTGCTCTGCTTCCCCCTTTATGGATTGGGCATATTATTCCCTCCTTCAGCTTGCTTGGCAGTCTTCCGTTTGCGAGAAAGCTCTGGAAGAGGATCTGGAGGGGTTTTGCCAGGGCATGCTTACTCGATTTAAGGAGGATTGCTGGGAAACCATCAGGGCCAGCAGTTGAGTTTGTGTCCACTTCATGTATAGCTAGTAGTACATCTTCTTCGCTAATGTTGATGTATTCCATCGTAACTGCCTCCCTGGTTATGGGGGAGGTAGCAAAGAAGTCCACTGGTTTGTTCACTTGTCTGTGCTCCAATGGAGTGGTGAAGACAATTTTGAATTGCTCATTCAGTACCTCACTGATCCTAGTTGGACTGTCTATGAGGGAGCCATCCTTTTCGAAGAGGGGTCCAATCTTGCAGCGTACTGAGGCTGTTTCTTTTGCGTAATGAAAGAAGGCCTTTGGGTTTGACTTAATGTTTTTTATAACCCAGGCTTCTTTGTCTGCTCTCTCCCTCACATAGGATTGTTGCAGCCTTTTTTCGATCTCCATCAGTGTCGTTTTTAGGCGGGACCTTTGGCCATTCTTGGGATGCTGGTTGAGTCGATTTGCAACTTTTGTCCGTCGTCTCATGAGGATCTTCCTCTCCCTTGGAATCTTGTTCCTATTTGTTTTGGCCTTGTGCTCTGGGACATATTTCTGGCTTATGGCTTGCACAATAGACATGAAACATTCTAGTTTCATGTCAATGTCTGGTGTGGAGAGACATTTTGGCCAATCCTCTCTGAGGATCTCTTTCTGAATCGATTTCCAGTCCGCTTTGTGGAAGTTCAGATTGGAGAGATTTTGGGTGCTTCCTTTAGGCTGTATGTCTCTGGTTTCTTTTGGCCCAAACATAGACAGCTCTATTATGTTGTGATCCGAAACTAATGTCGGCGTCACTTTCACATCATGAATGATGTCCGTATTGTTCGTGAAGCAGAGATCTAGAATGTTATTCGCTCTAGTTGGTCTGAGAACAGTTTGCTCCATGAATAGGGCATTGGTGAGGTTGAGCAGGCATTCCACCTGTGCTTTCTTGCGATAAGTCATTCCTGAGAGTATGAGACCTTCGGGCCATTTGACGTTGGGGAAGTTGAAATCACCCATAAGAAATATGGTCACATGGTGTTCCAGTTTCATGAGGATTTCTTTAATTCTAGCGAGGCAATCTTCAAATTTGCCTATGTGGTTTGGAGCATCCGGTGGGCAATATGCATTGCATATGACTATATTATGTTGTCTTATGTATACAACTAGGGTGTCGCATACCGAATTTGAGTATGACAGTAAGACCTGGGGTGTGAGGTCGTCACGGATGTATACAGCAACTCCACCATGGCTCCTTTCCCTTCTGTCTGTTCGCAGTATGACATATTCTGGTACGTGTACTTCTGCATCCTCTATATCAGGGCTGAGGTGAGTTTCCACGAGTGCTATGCATAGGGCTTGATTGCATGCAGCAAGGTCTCTCAGGAAAGAAATTTTGCTTTTATTATTATTATGCAACAGGCCCCCAATATTTAGTAAAAATATTGGTGTGATGCCTGTGCAGGCGTTAGGGGAGGCCATCCCATGTCTGTTGGCTGTGGTGGTGTTGCACAGTGGGGGGCAAGGTTCCTCGTCTGTGCTTAGCGTAGCCACGTCAGCTGCTGCATAATCTTTTGCGCCATGCACAAAAAAGACTCTTGCTCAACTGCTGCGTTGCCTAAGATTTCTGAAGAGCGCAGGTCCTTGAATTTTCTCCTTGGGGACATCTGTCGTGTTTCCTCAGGGAAGTTTTTATCCTTTAATCCTTTGTAGTTTTGGCGGAGTGTCGGGTGGGCAAACCGGCAGTTTTTGCCGTCTTCCCCATGCCAACATTTGCCTTGCAGGTAGAATTTGCAAGTTTTTGGGTGCCTTCCAAATTTTTTCTTTCCTTTGGTGTCTTGGATGGTATGTGTATGTATATGTATGTATATGCACTGAATTAAAAGTGGAATGATTTTTGACCATTGTTAATATATGTTAATATAATTTTTTATATAAATTTCCTTGACCTTGCCTGAGAATTTATTTTATCTCTTCATTTATTGATTTTTGCAGATAAAAAAATTCTGTTAGATGTTATATCTCCATGTTCAAAAGACTGGACGCTTTGGTTTCCCCTCTCTTCTATCTTTTCTCTTTTCAAAGAAAACATCGCTCCCAGTGTTCACTCTTTTCTCTTTTTCTGGTCTAACGCCTGCCTCCCCATATCTGTTTTCGTCTGGTTTCCTTATATATATTCACTGCTCTGTTTTTTCGCAACTTAGATCCTCCATAAATCCTAAATTTTATTTCAGAATTTATGGGAACAACTATCTTTGAAGACTCATATTGTTGCTGAATATTTGAAACGAGAAGATAGACAACAAACAACTGAAGAAGGGCCATTTCTCTGAGTTTACTTGCACTGTATTCCATTTTTTCGCTTGTTGTTTATGTATTTCATATTGTTTTCACAGTTGGTGACGTCCTTTACCCATATATTCATATATACATACATATATATATATATATATATATATAATTTAAATAATTTGGGAAAGCAAATTTCCATATCAATCAGGTACAACGTTTCAGCATTATATGTATCTACATATCGTACCTTGGGATCTTATTTATCATATATTTATATATTTATCTATAAATATACAAAGTATCTGATAAAAGTCAATATAATTTCAATTTTGGGGGAATTAATCGATATGCGGATATTCTATTTCAGACAATACAAAAATAACCTAATGAGTATATTCTGAAAGTGAACTCATGGTATCAGTTTGCACATCACGAAATAATACTTAAGGGATATAGCCAAAATTACCAGCAAGGTATATATTATACTTTATTAATTATCTCCTACTTTAGTTAATACTAACATTTATTAAATATGTAGGATACACGTGTTTCAGTATTGGAAGATTAGAAAATATATACATATTCACAACTGTATACATACATACATATATACATACATATATATATATATATATATATATATATATATATATACATATAAGCAATCGTCAGATTTTCAATTATTCCAACACATCTTCAGGTTCTTTTTCAAAGTATTATATATTTAATTTTACACCTCTTTAAAAAATAATCAATACAATTAAGCATTAAATATTAAAAATTAAGAATTAAAATTAAAAATAATTATACTTTGTAATATTAAGAATTAAAAATAATAATTATACTTTGTAATATTAAGAATTAAAATTAAAAATAATTATACTTTGTAATATTAAGAATTAAGACTTATAAATTATACATTATAAATATGAAGTAGTATATATGTATCAATCACGTAAAATCAAATATATGTCAAATACAGAATGCGAGATATTAAATTAAACATCAGAATAAATATGTCTGTGTTTAAATGTGATATATAATAAGAACAATTCAAATACATATCTTCCATTCTTGCTGGTACTAAAATGGTGATTAGAGGAAGAGGATAGCAAGGAACTATGGGTATTTATAGGTTATTAGTACCAAGGGGGATAATTACACTAAACATAGTTTTAATTTTAAATTATCCTCTATAATTATATTCAAATTTACCTCTATTGGGAAAGATGTATATAATTTGTTACTATATAATTTTAGTAATATTGGATTCATGTATTTATCTAAATTCTTGCATTATTTTTTTTTATTTATATAGTCAATTCAAGTGCTTTAGAAATAAAATTATGTGGTTATTTAATTCAGGGGTTGGGGGTTCAATACTTCATTTTACTAAATGTAAAATTACTTCGGTGCCTACATTTAACTCCAGGTTCATCATATTAATTTCATTAGCTGTTGATCCAATATAAACCTTTTTTTATAATTGTATTACTATTGTTCTTAGAGCTAACTATACATTTATAAATTACATTACGCTATTACAGTTATTAGAGAGCTTACATTTAGTCTAATCACGACATGAATATTTTTCTATAAGACTTCTATCACTATCGGCTATATTATAGAGGACATGATATTGCCTACATTTCTCGAAGTTGAGTATCCCCCTCTTATGATTTTATTGGAAAATATATTTGAATAACTATTGTTCTTTTTAAAAACACATTTTTACTATTTTAAGTGTCTCCTTAGTAATAATGATAATTTAATAAATTTAAGTATTAACTAAAGTAAGAGATAATCTATGAGGTATAATATATACCATGCTGGTACAGTTTTATATTTAAGAGATGAGGAATTAGGTACATTATTTGCATTATTTATATTATTTACATTGGATTGATATTTGTCATCATCTTGTTGTTAACAAAA
Source organism: Octopus bimaculoides (assembly GCF_046866305.1). Lineage (NCBI taxonomy): Eukaryota > Metazoa > Mollusca > Cephalopoda > Octopoda > Octopodidae > Octopus > Octopus bimaculoides. The sequence continues at coordinate 64,115,710 of NC_142936.1, read as the reverse complement.
CGTTTCGGCTGATATACCCTCCAGCCTTCGTCAGGTGTCTTGGGGAAATTTCGAACGTGGGTTCTCATTCCTAAGGTATTTTTCGATTTTATTATTATTATTATTATTATTATTATTATTATTATTATTATTATTATTATTATTACTATAATTATTATTGTTCAGGTTACTCGGAATATTGGGGTTAATAGCCCGCGCTACGCCATATGCCCGAGGGCAATTATGGAGTGAATTTTGGGGCTTATAAATCTAATATTTTTCTATCCTTCTACCGGTTCCCATATGCTGGTCATAATATTTACATTCGGTCTGCTTAGGAGGTTGTTTCGTCATAGCATATGTGTTGTTTCTTTTAGTTTTCGTATTTTGCAGTGGTGTTCTCTGTCTAATAGTTTAACTTCATCCCACAGGGATTCACTCCAATTATGAAGAAAAGAGAGGGTGAGTCCAAAACACGGTCCATAGTCTGTCTACCCAATGTGAAAGGCCTCTCCAAAAAGATACAAAAGATATGCTGCCCATATGACATCAGGACAGTATTCAAGAGTAATACAACACTTCCCAAATATCTCCTTCTAGTAAAACGACAAATAGAAGAGAATATGGCCAAAAACTGCCACACCCAAATTTCGGTCCTTGTGCCTAGAATAGAAAAGAATATTCCCTTACTTGGTTCAATAATTATTCTCTCGTTTGCTCTTCGCTGAATCGCTTGGATACGGGGCTATAAAAAAAGCCAATACGAAGCAGTGTCGGAGAACAAGCGCAAACACACAGGCATGCACGTACACATGGATGTATGTTTGTGTGTAAGTATATATATATATATATATATATATATATATATATATATATATATATATATATATATATATATATATATATATTAAATATATACTTTTATAAAACAAATTTTACAAAATATATAGTATCTGTTAACAGTCTTAGCCAAAAACTCACAGTTGAGTTTTTGTTGGCTAATGACATGTATATATATATATATATATTGAATGTATTTAATAGAAACATCTAAATATGAAACATCATGAAAATTGTTCAAACTGAAGTCCTTCTTGTAAACATTCATAATTGGAATGAATAAATAGAGATGGATATTAAGTATTTATGGAATGTTGATTTACTATCGGGTGACAATTTGGCAACCCTATATATATATATATATATATATATATATATATATATATATATATATATATATATATATATATATATATATATATATATATATATATATATATATATATATATATAGGGTTGCCAAATTGTCACCCGATAGTAAATCAACATTCCATAAATACTTAATATCCATCTCTATTTATTCATTCCAATTATGAATGTTTACAAGAAGGACTTCAGTTTGAACAATTTTCATGATGTTTCATATTTAGATGTTTCTATTAAATACATTCAATTGTGAAACACAAATAAATCTTGGAATTAAATACTTTTGAATCACTGCAACCCTGTATATATATATATATATATATATATATATATATATATATATATATATATATATATATATATATATATATGTATATATATATATATATATATATTCGAAAGCCTACTATGGGTCTCTAGCTTCACCCACAGCTCTGAACTTGGAACCTACCAGATAGCCAGTTATAGCACTTACGCAGCGTACCTATTGGTATAGATCAACAGTTAACTAAACTCCTCATATTCTAAATATATATACGTCAGGTTCCATCTACCAAACCCTCTCACAAGGCTGGGAGGTGTTGTGGAAGGCATTGGCTTGGGATTGAAGCCGGAACCATGTGTTTGTAAGCATGCTTCTTATGGCACAACCATGCCTATACCTACACACACACATACGCACGCACGTACGCGCGCGCAGATATAGACACATACATTATATATATACAGACACACATATATATAATGATGTATATTTATAACGTTATATTTACATTCGTACAGAATTTAAAATTATAAAATTTCAACAAAGCATATTATATTCAATTTCACATTCCTAGCATATGCTGAGTGTTCGTAAAATATTAATGCATTTATCACGTGTGGAACAAATGCAAGATATGCAAATATTGGCCAGCACTTCAGCTTTTAGCTAAATTGTGTGAGAATTTTAAAAGTATTTTTATACTTGTGTACTATCTACAACCTAGTTGTTGCGAATTGTTAACATTGAAATTATTTTGAAATTTCTAGTACCCTTTGTTTGCGCATAATTTAATTTATGTATTAGTAGAATACAAAACTCTTCATTGGTCTCTCAAAAAATGCTCATTCAGAACTTAATTTAGCAGAAACTGCCAGAACCAATGTCTCTATTCAACGAATTCGGGTTCTCATGTTTAAGAAGAAAATTTAACATCAAGATATATTGCACATATCTACACGCATAAATTCAGACTTCGACATACACACAGAGATAAATTGATACATTCATTTTATAATTACACACATTCATTTATAAATACATACGTGAAACGATATATTCATGCATATATATACATGTGCTCCATCTGAGAAAAAGCTATCTTCGACGAAATGTAGAGAACTCATCTGCTACTGAATAAATACCTAAGTTGAACAAGGGATATTGGTGGAACAGCCCCATCAACGCTTCTACCAAAAGTAAATATGTTGTTGTTTTGAGACGAGCATGTAACATTGGTTTTGTTACTTAAACTCCAGCAATACAGCATTTTGTCTTTGTTAGAAACCAACCTTTTCCATTCGAGAAGAATTCATAAAATTAAAAACCGAAGATAACGTACAAATACACATAGATACAGGTGTAGAAACAGAAATGCCTGTATACTTGCATTTGCTATGCGCGCATAAGTATACATAAATACGTCCGTACATCCACGTGATATGCACACACGCACGTGCTCATGCTTACGCATCTTTTAATATGTGTATATATATGTAAGTATGTATGCATGTATGTATATATGCATGCATGTATGTATGTATGTATACATGAATTATGTGTTCGTGCGTGTGTTTTCCTGTGTGCACAGGAGAAGTATAGAAACGAAATAATGATAATTATTTAATCAGTGGATACAATCCATTATAGAAGCCCTAGTGAATTTCGCATTAATAAAGACTTAATATGTTGTAAGTATTCCGTATCCAGTCTTGTATTCTATTCTTTGTTTTCAAAAAAGTTTTTCTCTGTTTCCTTATGTGTTTGTTGTGAGATCATAAAAAGTGATTTTATCTGAGGGGTAGATATTTATACCTGATTTCTATATTTTTGATTGATGCAAACGTGGGAAACACACAAAGGAAATACACAAAGTTCTCGCATAGAAAGAAAGAAAATTGTAATAAGGGATGGTAAATTACAGAGGAAATGGAACACCGATGATTCGCAGACTATAATTACGATAAACACGGAGATGATATTGAAGACGATGAAGACGATGTGGATGGTGTGTGTAGTTGTTGAGAATGGTTTGATTATAGTAATGATTGTGATTATGGTAATGATGATGATGATGGTGGTGGTGGCGGTGGGGGTGAGGATGAGGAGGATTGCAGTGGTGGTGTTGGAGTTAAGTATAATGATGATAGTCATGATGATAATGGCGATTATAATAACGTGGTCGGTGGCGAGTAAGTCGAAGCTGGCGACGATGATGATAACTAAGATGATTGTGGGTCTGAGGTAGTGTGACGGTGATGGTATTGGTGTCGATAATAATGATGGCCGTGTTGACAATGATGATGATGATTTTGTAGAAAATGACGATGATGATGCGGTGGAGAAGTATGACAACGACGACTACGTCGAAAATTACGATGTTTATGATGATGATAACGATGATGATGATGGTTCTTCTAATATTGTCAGATCACGCTGCCGCTAATGATGACTCTTTTGTTAATGGCAATGGAAATGAGGGATAATAATAATAGCAACAACAACAATAATAATAATGATAATAATAATAGAAATAATAATGATAAAAATAAAAATGTGAATAATAATAATAATAATAATAATAACAATAACAATAATAATAAAGATGATCATAATATGATAGAAGAAAGTAGCGATGTTGCTTTTGTTGATGTGAGTTGGTTTTCTTAAATAGATATTAATTTTACACTAGGTTGATCAGTAATTTACATTAATTATACTCAATTTCAACCTTTTTTTCTGATTTTATTTCAAGGATTCAGCTAATGCCAATTCAGATGACACACTAAACTTAATGGCACTGCTAAAACATAATATGGAAATTACAGTTTACAAATTTAATAGAAAAATAAAATAAAAACAAACGCAATATAATCACTAAGTGAGATAACATTTGGGGACGTATAGATGGAACATATAGAAATGAGACACTGGGATAATACATTCCATGCCAAACATGTTTTAATTAAATGTAATGTAGATCATAGACGGTGGAAGAAAAAGAAAGTGTACAATATTTTAGTAACAAAGAAGAGTGGAGATAATTATAGAGAACTGAAGTCGAATTTCACGAAATTAATTTCAAGAGTTATTTAAAAAAAAACATTCCGCAAAACTACAAATATATAATGATGCAGGCGATTCCATACCTTAAGTAATCGAAAGGGAATCTATTGCAGAATGATAATTTCTTAAGAATGTGAGCTATACGTACGCATGTATGCATGTATGTAAGCATGTACGCATGAATCTATACATACATACATATGTATATATATATATATATATATATATTTCGTATGTGTATTTCGTGTGCAAGATTCTTGATGTGGATACGTGTGTTGAAAGAAATACAATTAAACCTTGGAAGAGGCATTATGCCGGTAATAAACACACGCACTGGTTCAGTCCTTTATTAATTTATATAGTTTTTTGTTAAATTATTTCAATGCACTCTTGCAATCTCTTCAGTAAATTGTCTCTCCACTTCCATTTATTTTGAATGTATGATCTGGCGTTGTTTTAGCGTTGTTTTGGCGTTGTTTCGAAACTGTTCGGTATGAGCATGTGAGTGTGTGCAAGCTCGTATGTGTGCATGCTCATATGTGTGCACGCACTTATGTGTTCGTGCTTATATGTAAGTATGTGCGTCCATATGTGTGTCTGTGAGAACTTCGTTTATATCAGATCAGATAGAGACTTTTTAATTAATTTATTTACGTTCATATTCCGCATCATATGTGTGAACAACACATGCAACCATGGGCAATTGTAAGGCCCTCATCTACGTGCATTTGGTGTTCAAAAATGGTTGCGTTTCAGTTATGAGGACCGACTCCTGTATTTGACAGGATTTCTAAGCTAATTCTGTCCAGTACACCACCATGTTGTTCTTTGGCATACTGGTAGAGCACCGAGGTTTGTTTTTGATTATTATAGTCCCTCCAAAGTTCGTTTACACGCTCAGCCAAACTTCTTGCCGTTTCACCTATGTATGTCGTGTTTCTGTTTTTACACTCACCATCAATACAGCTTATTTTGTAGACTACATTTCTGGCTTTGCAGTTGGCACCAGGACTATTTTTGCACACAATGCAACTCTCCTCAACAAACCTTGTTCTTCTGAAGGGATATGTTTTACATATTATTGATCTAATGGATTTCCCTGGTTTTTCTATAACATTTATCCTCAACTTGGTACTTTTGATGATTTTTCGAAATCTGCGGGTCAGTTCTATATAAATTAATAAAGGACTGAACCAGTGCGTGTGTTTATTACCGGCATAATGCCTCTCCCAAGGTTCAATTGTATATATATATATATATATATATATATATATATATATATATATATATATATATATATATATATATATATATATATATATATATATATATATATATACACATATACATATACATATATACACATATATACATAAATATATATATGCATGTACGTATATATATATATATATATATATATATATATATATACATACATACATACACACACATACATATATATACGTATATATATACGTATATATATATATATATATATATATATATATATATATATATATTTTTTTTATTGTCTTTGACTTGTTTCAGTCATTGAACAGCTATACTGGGTTAACGTTTCTCGAGGGTTCAATTTTTGTATGCCTAATTTTGTCGTCGCATTGCCTGACCCATTAAGAGTTTTGACTTTAACAAAGCAGCGTTGGCTGTAAAGTGGTTGTGGGACATAAAAAACAAACATAAAGACACACACGTGCATGACTGGCTCCTTTCAGTTTCCGACTTCCAAATTTGCTCATAAGTTTTGTACACGATGTCATAACACAAGGCATTCTTATGTGTTACACTGTTGGACGGACTCTGGGAGTTAGCCTGGCGTGCCGGTATTTCTCCTTCCCATATCTACTGTCTTCGGCGCTTGATATTTTTATAGAGAACACATTCCTCGCCACCAGTCACTATATCGGTCCATAAAAGATTCATTCTTGAGACGTGACAACAAAGAAGAGCACACTTTCACTCTCTACAACCGATTAGACTTGGAAAGTTTGTGTGGAACACATTGACCCTATTTTCTGGCTTCTCCGATGGCACGCAGATGTCGATGAATCGTTGAATGACCAAATCCAAGCTTTTCTGCTAGTTCTTCAACAGTTGCGATGGGATCTTGTTCCGCCTGGCTTTGCAGGACGTACTCGCCGAGCGCCACAAATCTTCAAGGACGAGGCACGTTTTCTGAGCTGTAGTTTCCGCCTGTAGATGTTTGGAAGCACTGTTGACTCTGGCTTCCCCTTATTGTCAGATCCCCGTATACTACATTAATATCCCTTGCACTTTCCGTTTCGTTGTTGCTTTTATTGAACTCAAAGCAAAAGATCCCTAATATGTTCTTTTGCAACTTCAATTGTAGCTTTGAAAAAAATAACTTAAAATAGAACTAGACTCATACATACATATATATACATATACACATGCTTGTACATATTTGTAAGTATATATATATATATATATATATATATATATATATATATACACTTGTATATATTTGCATGTAAATGCCTAAATCTCTCTTTCTCTCTCTCTCTATATATATGGCATAGCTGGTAAATTAGGAGAGTGGCTGCATGACTTCCTGAATGGTAGAAGTCAGACAGTTGCAGCCAATGGAGAACTATCTAGGGAAACACAAATATTGAGCGGTGTTCCACAGGGAACTGTTCTGGGGCCACTACTGTTCATAGTGGCCCTTCTGGACATGCCCACGGTCACTCGGAGAGCCACTGTCACTAGCTATGCTGATGACACAAAGATATCTCAGGCAATAAAGAATCCTGATGATATTGTAAGCCTGCAGAATGACCTAAATGCAATATATGAGTGGGCAGAGCAAAATAATATGCAGTTCAATGCAAACAAATTTCAAGTACTGCGCTACAAGACCACAAGTACCTCCCAACTGGCATACACAGGGCCTGGAGGTACTGCAATCAAAGAACCACAAACAGTGAGAGATCTGGGCATCAACATGTGTAGTGATGCATCATTTCACATGCACATTGTCAAGTTGACAGCAAGGTGCAGACAACTGGCGGGGTGGATACTGAGGACTTTCCGTACAAGGGATCAACAAGTCATGTTGATTCTATGGAAGACATTTGTTCTGAGCCGCCTAGACTATTGCTCTCAGTTGTGGTCACCACACAGTGTTAAGCGGACAGCAGAACTCGAGGCAATTCAGCGGCACTATACAAAAAAGATCGCCACAGTCCAACAGATGAACTAAAGGGAGCGACTGAAGGCACTAGGTCTCTACTCCCTGGAGCGCAGGCGAGAGAGATATGTAATAATATACATATGGAAAATACTGGAAGGACTGGTGCCAAACTTTGGTATCAAGTACTACAGGAATGCCCGCACGGGTCGCCACTGCATGGTGCCAAAGGTACCGTCCACTGCATCTCACATAAGAACGAGATACTGCAGCAGCCGCGGTTTCAGAGGACCTCAGCTCTTCAATGCCCTGCCAAAACATTTGAGAGACATGCAAGACATGGATGCGGAGGTCTTCAAGACAAAACTTGACGCTTTCCTCTCCACGGTGCCAGACGAACCAATGGCTCGTAATGAGACGCAGTTTAGGGCAGCTGTGTCAAATTCTCTTATACACCAGATGTGCCATCAAAACTCTTGATTGGACCATGTCAGGTGGGGGAGAAGAGCCATGCAAGGAACGTGAAAATCACGGTGGTGCACCAGCATGACCGCAGCCACTTGGCTGAAACACATAAACAAAAAAAAATAAATAAAAAATATATATATATATATATATATGCAGACGCATAGACAGACACAAACATATACATCTCTGTGTTTGTGTGTATGCGTGTGTGTTGTATGTGTGTTGTGTGTGTGTACATTAGTATGTGCGGTAGTGTACTTATGTATTTATGCATGCGTGTGTATATTTCTAATGCATTACAAGCCTCAAACTTCAATATCTATTCCCACACTTATGGTAGAAATATTTATGTCATCTAGCCTTTAAGAAATAAAATCCACAAAGTAAACGACCTATGATAACCCATTAATTCTCAAATACATACAACATATATGGGTGTTTAAGAAATGCAAAACCATATCCAGATATTCCAATGATAAATATTGAAGAAATATTGTTAACGTTGAATCCTTAGAGATGTTGGTATGTTGGCTAACAGTCCTAAAATATGTGCTTAGCTTTATTTTGGTGTCAAAAACTATGGAAAATATATTAATGCAAATAAAACCCCAGTAATATTACAATTATGAAGCGTCGAAGAAGCGGAATGAATTCTACATATCGTGGACGTGCTAAAAATAACACGCAAATTTTCTCCCCAAAACACTACGTGTCTTAAGTTATGAATCAGAGATACACACACATAATGACTCAAATACAGGCGTGACTGTGTGGTAAGAATCTTGCTTTCCAATCACATGGTTCCGGGTTCAGCACCTTGGGAAAGTGTCTTCTACTATAGCCTCAGGCCGACCAAAGCCTTGTGAGTAGATTTGGAAGACGGAAATGGAAAGGAAAGAAGCTTGTCGTATATATATATATATATATATATATATATATATATATATATATATATATATATATATATATATATATATAGAGAGAGAGAGAGAGAGAGAGAGAGATAGGTAGATAAATACATATATGTGTGTGTTTGTGTGTGTGTATGTATGTATGTCTATCTTAGTTCCTCCTCTATCGCTTGACAACCAGCGTTGGTGTGTTTACGTCATCGTAACATAGCAGTTCGGCCGAAAGGAACCGATAGAGTAGGTACCGGGCTTACAAAGTGAGTCGCAAATTTTGCTGAAGTTCTTTTCATTCGCAATCCCGCGCTCAGAATTCGTTGGCAGTCGCTCCAGGATGCACCAGTTATATCAACACGTTCGTCAACTGTTAGGTGGGTCTCAAAGAACAGTCCATGTATTTTCGAGTTTTCATTCGTTTGGGAGGTCAATGGTCGTCCTGAACGAAGTTGATCTTCAAGCAAAAAGCGACAATTCTTAAAGCTGGAAAATCACTCGTAAACTTGCGTTTTGCTCATGGCAGCGTCTTCGTAAGCTGTTTGAAGCATGTCAACTGTTTCGGTCGCCGTTTTACTCAGCAGAAAACAAAATTTTCCGTAAGCACGCTCTTCTTTCGTTTCACCCAACGCTAAAGTCGACGAACAGGGGAGAAGCACTGCAAAACAAGGACGCACCACGTGACAGTACGACTGTACTGGATTATGCCAGTCGGTCGACTGATGCCTGAGGGTCGCATCAACTGGTTGTCCCACAGAGAACATTTCCGGTTACATTTGGTTAACTCCTCATAATATATATATATATATGTGTGTGTATGTATGTATGTATATATATCATATTTTATCGGGTAACTTACCTACATCTAGATCTGGAAGGATTGGGTTGGTGTAATTTTATTGATTATCTGTTTATGTGTTTACTTTTGATTTATGGTTA